>NC_058509.1:380000-640000 GCF_020382885.2 Scatophagus argus
AACCATACAGCATCGCTGGTCTCACCGCTGTCCTGTGAACCCTGAAACTTTGATCGGAGGTCTCATTTCAGAGACTGTGAATGAAGAAATGAGAACACCTGGATCCCCGTGGACAGCGACACACCTGGCCAGACTGAATGTTCTGACTCCGCCCCCACCAGCAGAACTTCTGCAGGTTACACTGAGACAGACAGACAGGGACAGAGAGGGACAGACACACCAGTCTTGTATGAATTACTTTGTCTCACTCAAATCAAAATGTTTCGTTGTTTGTATATTAAAAATTAGGTTTCAATTTGGGCTTGCCAATAAAGTTTCATCAAATTAAACAGACAGACAGCTGGACATGAGGTCATTCTGTCTGCAGGTGACTCAGGTGAAGTCAGCGGTCGTCTCAGGGACATCGGACAGGAGGGAGGATTTGTCGCCCCCCCTCTTGTCCCAGCCTCCCACAGCTCATACTGGTCTGCTGTCACGTCACCAGTTCAGGCAGCTGGTCGTATGAGGTTTTACCAGGATGGTGACTCTGCGTCTCTTCAGGCGTCTACAGAGTCCAGGAAGTCGACTGAGTCCCTTCCTGTTCTTCACAGAGGACACCATGTCTGAGTTCACTGACGCTTTGACCTGACAAAGATACGAGCAGAGGAGGAGGTGAGACGACGCAGGACAGAGTCCACAGAGGGAGGAGGTCAGCTGGACGGATGAGACGGACAGACACAGGACTGAAACTCAGGAGGCGGCTTTGTGTCCTGAGCTAATCCAACCAGAACACTAACAGGTCTCAGAGCTCACTGGGACGCAGTCAGCTGCTGGATTATTGTCCTCGTTGGGCCTGACAGCAGAGGAACACAGAGCGTACTTCACGTGTTATTGATCAGCTCCGTGTTCTCCCAGCATGCACCTGTCTTACCTGCGGTCGAGCTGTCGCAGGTGTGAAGTTGGGCAGACTGCAGTCGAGTGTGTACAGACAGCAGATCAGCAGCAGGAAGATCACACACACATTGAACCTCATCGTTCTATCGATCGGTCGATCGGTCAGTCATCTGTTCATCGACAGGCTCTCGGCTTCTCCTTCATCTCTCGTCGAAATACAAGATAATCCTCTTAGTCTGGTTTAGGAGTCACGTGACCAGGCGATGACATCACACTGAGGTTACCAAAGTTCACTTTGAGACAGTAGAAGAAGAAGCTTAGGTCACATGTTTTGTGCTGATGTTTTACTGACTTCTTGTTTCTCCACAGACGACGCCATAAACTTCCTGCTGCACAAGACACTTTCCCACGTAGACACGAGGATGGGGAACTATGTGAGAGTGCTGTTTGTGGACTACAGTTCAGCATTCAATACCATAGTCCCCTCCAGGCTGGTAACCAAGCTGTGTGATCTTGGACTGAACTCCTCCCTGTGCAGGTGGATCCACAGCTTCCTTACTGGCAGACAACAGGTGGTACGCGTGGGCCCCTATAACTCATCCCCCCTCACCCTCAACACTGGATCTCCCCAAGGCTGCCTGCTGAGTCCCCTGCTGTACTCCCTGTACACACATGACTGTGTGTCCACATCAGACAGTAACATCATTATAAAGTTTACTGACAACACAGCCATCGTGGGGTTAATCTCCCACAACAAGGAGGAGGCCTACAGGAAGGAGGTCACCCACCTGGAGAGCTGGTGCCAGGAGAATAACCTCCTGCTGAACGTCAGCAAAACTAAGGAGCTGATTGTGGACTACAGGAAGAAGCAGCAGAAGGACATCCGTCCACTCTGCATCGGCGGGTCTGAGGTGGAGAGGGTGGACAGTTTTAAATACCTCGGTCCTGTTCTGGTCCTGTCCTGGTCACTGCACATTGACAGGACTGTGAAGAAGGCCAGGCAGCGTCTGTTCCACCTCAGACGCCTCAGAGACTTCAGGCTCCCCCTCAAGGTGCTCAGGAACTTCTACACCTGCACCACTGAGAGCATCTTGAGTGGGAGCATCACCACATGGAGGGGCAGCTGCACAAAGCAGGACCTCTCGGCCCTCAGGAGGGAAGTCCGCTCAGCTGAGAGGACGATCAGAACAACCTTACCCGACCTGCAGGACATTTACACCAAACGATGCAGGTCGAGAGCTGAGAAGATCCTCAGGCAGCCCCATCACCCCGGACACTCACTCTTCTCCCTGTTGCCATCAGGCCGTCGGTTCTGCTGCCTGAGAACCAACACTGAGAGGATGAGGAGAAGCTTCTTCCTCCAGACCATCCGTCTGCTCAACAGTGAGCGTTAATCTGGACAATCCTACTCCCACCTGCACTACATGTAAATACTGTACATGTAAATACTGCACATTTTCACTTTTTTAATTTTAATTTTATTATTTTTTTTACAAGGGTTCTCTTTTGCAATATTTAAATTTTTTATTTACCTATTTTTTGGTAGCAGGGACATAAAGAATTTCACTGCACATTGTACCGTGTATGATTGTGTGTGACAAATGTCTTGTCTTGTGTCTTGTATCTTGTATCTTGACTCTTTCTCAGTGCTGAGTCTCAACGTGCTCTCATTGTTTAGACCAAATAAAGGTACAGCAATGTAGAAATACTCCATAATGAGTAAATGTACTGTATTTTGACTGAAGTGAACTACAAGATGCAGTACTGATTGTAATCCTACAGAGGAGATTTTAACTGTTAACACTGAACTCACACCAAGAACTTCAGTGTTTCTGTAGGTTAACAGAGTGAGACCTCTTCCCTATAGAGGATCTCACATCCTGCAGTTAAATTTCTGCTCTCCCTTGAACTTTCATCTTTCTCATCAGTGCTGTCCAGCGCTGTCTTTAGAGGCCATCGTCCCGGGACAGTGTTAACGCTGCCGTGTCCTGCTGGACGTCATAGATAAAACATGTCTGCTGAATAACAAATCCTGATTTGATCAATGTGGACGTCTCCTTCAAATGTTCACGGACTCAAAGAAACAACTCTCTCAGGTGTCACTGAGTGCTGATTCTTCCAACAAATGTGATGTACAGAATTCAACCCAAAGACTCAACGAGTCACAGCGTTGTGCTGTCAACATGACCTTCATTTATTTACTGTGGAAAATGTTTCAAGCAGAGCTGCAGCTCAAACTGAATTTAATTTAAAAAATTAATTCCAGAACTGATAAACTTTCAGCAGGGGAAATAACACAAATGAGGGGGCAGCACAGATGGTGTTTTTCGTACTTTATGTGTGTCAGTCTCAGTGTCAGTCTGGCTGTCAAGACAGAAAGATACGATACATTTAATACGAAGCAAAGCATCAGAGTTTGATGGAAAACCAGCTGGGCTGATGTTAACTCGATTCATTCACTACTGCAGCAGTAAACTCATTTCCAGGGCCGATTGTTCCATGGCTTGAAGACACCGACCATTCAATGACCTCCACCGCATTTTGTTCATCCTTCATCTCGCAACCAGGACTGCAACCGTTCAGTTATTTTCACTGTCGATTTACTTGACAATTACATTATTGTTCAGTGTATAAATACATAAATAACTAACAGACTCAACAGAATCATCAAGCAGGCCACCATGTTGTGGGAGAGGAACTGGACTCTCTGACGGTGGTGTCTGAGAGGACGATACTGGACTTTCCCTCTCACCCTCTCCACAATGTGCTGATCGGCTACAGGAGCTCGTTCAGCCACAGACTCTGACTCCCATGATGCACCACAGAGCGACACAGGAAATCATTCCTGCCTGTCGCCATCAAACTGTTAAACTCAGCACTGTGACCGACACACTCACTCACTTTATATATACAATGTGTATATATTGTTTTTTACACATGTACATGCCTGTATTTCTAGATTTTCTTAAAAAATTTGACCACATTGTAAATACCTGTACTTTGAGATTTCAGTTTTTGTTCATCCTATTTTTATACTCCTCACTTTTCTCCTTTCCTGGTCGGGAATACTGCGTGTGCAATGTCTGTAAGAACAAGAATTTCCCTCCAGGGATAAATAAAGGAGTCGTGATTGTGATTTAGCGCTCCTCTGCTGTGCGGGCTCTCGTGTGATGCCCGAGTCGGAATCTGACGGCAGACATCTGACCCCACAGACAGCAGCCAAACACTTCCTGTCCCGTGTGACGCCTCGTGTGTCCGGTGAAGCTGTTGCGCCGACCAAAAGGTTGAGCAGCTGAACGGTTCCTCTCCTGAGTGGACTGTGGTGGATCTGCAGGCAGGACCGGCACTCGGAGCAGCTGAGGGCTTTCTCAGCGGTGTCATCACCTACGGCGTCTCCATGATTTTTCTGAGAGCCTGATGATACAGAGACATGGACTGTCTCACCCTCATGACGCTGGCCATTGCTACCTGCTGTGGAGCGTAATGAAAAGCCAGTATTCAGTCTCAGTATTAGTACGTTGATTTTCAACGAGCATACAGTCACAGTACAGTGCAAACCTGATCTAGAGAGACATTTAAGGTGCCAAGAGCGCATATAAACTACGTCACTATCGTCCAAGACGGATAAAAGGTTCACTTGCTTTCTGTGGTTTTAGGTGACAGATGACTTATTTCTTTGAAACAATGCCCGTTTCATTCGTACTATGAGAAACTACTTTGGCGTAAAGAAGGAGAAGAAGAGTGTTTACCCCGGAAGTGATCGCTGACTGTCAGCAGGTCGGCTCGGGTCTGTCAGCAGAGCAAACCGCTAGCTGAGTCGACATCACGGCAGCGAAGCGGTCAGGTCCAGTCTGTAAACAGAGCACAGATGGACCGACACCGTCGACTGCTGGATGTGGTTCTGGACCCGCCATTAAAACTGAGAAGAACAGGTTAGTTTGCTGCTAATGTTGCTAAGCTAACGTCAGCCGGTTTCAGTCATTCAGTTTGTCTGCGGGACGTTTGCAGCTTTCTTCACGCTGTGAATGTTAATCATTTCATTAATCATTTGTGGTCGCGAAGCTGACGTTAGCTTAGCAGAGTCTTCTGTTCTCCTGGACTTCGCTCACCTTTAACCTGAGAGCATCACTGCTGCCACACTTACCTGTTGACTTCAGACTTCTGATGAATGAATAACATTTTCAGTGATCACACAAGTAAAAGCTTTACTCCCTGACGTCCAGAATGTGCTCCTTGTTTTTATCATATTCGATGCAGATCTGACATAAATATGAGTCAAATATTCTTTGGTATCTGATTAAGCAGTAAAATAAAGTGAATGTGAGGACATCAGTTCGAGCGTTACTTCCTGACTTTTCATAGATGAAACCAAGAGAAAACAATCAGCAAGTCGTAGTTATATAATTTATGTACGTAATTAGACTTTATAGAAATAAATAACAATGATGCAATAAATAAATATGAAAGTAAAGACAGAAAAGTGTCAGCTGAAGCTCCACACAACATGTTCTGATAAGGAACTCTTTCACTGCTGGGTTCAGTTGGTGCTTGTGATCACTGAGTTCACAAGTTCTACTTGAGGACCTTTTCAGGAGGTTCTTGTTCTTGTATTGCTGAGGATCTAGATGACTTTGTGTGGTTCTAGTTTTTATAGAGGAGGTTCTATCACTGTGATCCTTGAAACGGTTCTCTGGGTCCCTTACCTGCAGGAAGTTCCAGTGGTTATCAAAGAGGTTCTAGGAGGTCCATAGGAGGAAGTTCTAGTGGTCCATTAGGAGTGTTTTTCTGTCTTGATGTGTGTGTGTGTGTTTAATGTTCCTTGCAGATGTCCAGCAGCTGTTGGTGGGTAAAGAAGAGGATCCCCCTGAGCAGCAGGACTGGAGCTCCAGTCTGGACCAGGAGGAGCCACCAGAGCCCCCACACATTAAAGAGGAACAGGAGGAACTCTGGACCAGTCAGCAGGAAGAGCAGCTTCAGGGACTGGAGGAGGCCGATATCACCAAGTTCACATTCACTCCAGTGAAGAGTGAAGAAGATGAAGGTTCAGGTAGGAACAGCATGGATGTGTTTTATAACATGTTTTGAGGGGGAAAGTGGAATAAAATTGAAAACATAACAGATCAAGACCACCTGGAGAATCTGAAGAATATAAAACACTCGTTAAATGACGACCGAGCAGTCATGAGTTACTTACACAGACTAGAATCACCTTCTCCTCTTTGCACCAGTAAGTCTCAGTTTCCATCCATCCACTTATGGATAATGAACGATTTCGTGATTAAGGTCACCACCGTACCTGAAATTTAAACTTTGACACAATACTTGTATAAAAACAAACCAAATTTGATGCCACAGCAACAAGAAACAAACTGTGCGGTGCACAAAATGGGATAATTTCTTTTTTAACAACCGCTGGAGTCTCTGAGCACATACCAACGGCTGGACGGTGTTCTCCACCGCCATCATCGAAAAACTGCAACCCTGAAACATAGTGAAGCATTTCATCTGTGTGTGTTTGTATGTCCTGCAGACGTCCAGCAGCTGAGTAAAGAAGAGGAGGATCCCCTTGATCTGCGGGGCTGGAGCTCCAGTCTGGACCACATTAAAGAGGAACAGGAGGAAGTCTGGACCAGTCAGTCACAATCAGTGCGGAACTCAAGTTCAGATAGACATTTTCAACCTAACATCAACACTTCAGATTCTTCAGAACTTAAGAATGAAGTCAGTGGTGATGTTTGGTCGGAGCCCAGAGAACCTCAGTCAGTTTTTAATTCACTGAAAATTATTCAAGTCCCAGTCAATAATATAAGATGTAAAACTGGGAAGAAGACTTACAGCTGCTCCGAGTGTGGGAAAATATTTGGCCGCAGTCCACATCTGAAGATTCACATGAGAACTCATACAGGAGAGAAACCCTTCAGCTGCCCTTTCTGTGCTAAGAGTTTTACACAGAAGGTAAATCTGACGTACCACATGTCCGTCCACACCGGGGAGAAACCATTCACTTGCCGTTTTTGTGATGAAAAATTCACCTGGTATACTCAACTCAAAAGTCATCAGTGTGTCTGTGAGCCTTCCCAGCTTCTTCAAACTGAGGAGACCAGAGAGGCAGAGGCCGGCGAGAAATCATTCAGCTGCTCCGAGTGCGGAAAAATATTCAGCCGCAAGGACAATCTGAACATACACGTGAGAATTCATACAGGAGAGAGGCCGTTCAGCTGCTCGGTCTGTGGGAAAGGCTTTAAACACGGAGGACACCTGACACAACACATGTCTGTCCACACAAAGGAGAACCGGTTCAGCTGCAGCATCTGCGACAAAAGGTTCACCTGGCTCTATCAGCTCAAAAGACACGAGTGTGGACGTGAGTCCTCCCGGCTTCATGAACTCTGGACCGGTCAGCAGGAAGAGCAGCTTCAGGGACTGGAGGAGGCCGATATCACCAAGTTCACGTTCACTCCGGTGAAGAGTGAAGAAGATGATGAAGAGGACCCTCAGTCCTCACTGCTTCATCAGAGACAAACTGAACACGTGAAAACAGAAGCTGATGGAGAGGACTGTGGAGGACCAGAACCAGCCAGGAGTACAGATCAAGATAGACACCTACAACCTGGTGCTGAAGACTCTTCTGACTTTAAGGTTGAAATCAGTGATGAAGATTGGTTGGAGTTGACTGAGCCTCGGTCTGATGTTGTAACAGGATGCAATACTAGCAAGAAGCCATTCAGCTGCTCTGAATGTGGGAAACTATTCAGCCGCAAGGAACATCTGCAGACACATGTGAGGATTCACACAGGAGAGAGGCCATTCAGCTGCTCAGACTGTGGGAAAACATTTGGCTGTAAGAGGTCGCTGCTGGGCCACATGATGAGCCACTCGGGAGAGAAACCGTTCAGCTGCTCTCAGTGTGGGAAAAGATTTGGACGAATGGTGAATCTGAAGACTCATCAGAGACTTCACACAGGCGAGCGACCGTTTAGTTGTCCATTTTGTGGAAAGGGTTTCACGCAAAAGGTGCACATGACTCAACACATGGCCGTCCACACAGGAGAGAAACAGTTCAGCTGCAGCATTTGTGATAAGAAATTCACGTGGCTCTCAGGATTTAGGCGACACAAGTGTAGCAGCGAGCAGCCAGAGCTCGATGAACGCCAAACTGAGGAGGACTTGGAGGCGCAACCAGGCGAGAAACCATTTCGCTGCCGTCAGTGTGGAAACAGATTTAATCACAAGCACAATCTGAAGGCTCACATGAGAATCCACACAGGGGAGAAACCATTCGGCTGCCCTGTCTGTGGTAAAGGTTTCACTGCGAGTGGAGCGCTGAAGAAACACCTGCGAACTCATTCAGGTGAGAAACCGTTCAGCTGTCCTGTTTGTGGCTTGAGATTTACTCAAGGAGGGAATCTGAAACGACACATGGCTCAGCACACAGGAGAAACACGGGAGAAACCGTTCAGCTGCTCAGTTTGTGGTAAAAGTTTCACACAGGTTTCAAACATGAAGCGTCACATGACCCAGCACTCCGCGACAGAAGCAGCTCAGTCACAGGAAGCAGGAAGTGAGGCTGTGATCGGTTCAGACCTGACAGGTGATCGGCAAGAAGAAACCGAGAGTCTCAAACCTCAAACGGTCACTGACCGCAAACCAGCTGACGGCTGATACAACATAAATATTTGATGAATTTTATTGTATCAAGGCTTTAAATTTATTTTAAAGTCATATTCATTCACAAGTGCAATTTGTAAGAATGTGAAGAAACGTACGCACGTTGATCGCACGTTGATCGCACGTTGATCAGTTATCAGTTGGATTGTAAGTTCAAAAATAAGACCAACAGCAGCCTGAGGACTTTCTGTGTGACTCACAAATTCATCTTTAAATTTAAGTTTATTGTGTTTTTTGTCTAAACTGAAGGCGGACGGAGAGTTTTTAACCGTAACTGTACAAACAGAACAAGTACTCGTCACCAACAATGAAAAGACGACCCGATGAGCTGAAGGTCACCTGGGCTCCACACCTGTGGGATTATGTACACCTTCTCATCAGTATATCACCACACCACCAGTCCAAATAAAATAAAGGAACATTACGGGTAGTTAATGTTATCCTGCACGTATTTGTAACTCGGCGTGTCACCGTGCTACTTGCTCACTTGTGGAGTCCGAGCACAAGCTGCTAGCTTATTGGCCGCTGGTGTCACTGGTTCTCTGACAGCCACGCAGAGAAGCTTAAAGTCAGATGAACTTTGTGATGCGCACCTGCACTGCCAGCATCAACACCTGTGTAACGGTACCTTTCACACCTCCACACAGCTGGCCAATCACTGCAGAGAGTCGGACTGATGTCAGGGAGCTGCTTGAGTCCCACATGATCTCATGAATGTACAGGAGGCGGGGTGAGCTGCTGCTGCATGTAGACCATGCATTGGATTTCAGAATAAAGATCAGTTCTGTGTTGCTTGGTCAGAGTGTGCAGCTGAAACAGAAGAGTCACCAGGCAGCATCTCACCGTTACTTTACCTGTTCATCATCTACTCACTAGCTTCTTCATGACTGGCTTGGTCTGTAAAATGTCAGGAAGTGTGGAGAGACACCAGAGTCCAAGGTGACATCTCCACATGCTTTGTTTGATGAACAGAGAAGTTCAGCTTCAACTCAGAGAAGACAAAGAAAGCAGAAAAAGTTTCAGCTTGTGGAGCTTGAATCATTTTGGAACAACAAAGTGATTCGGCTAATTGTAGCAGCTCTCATCAGCGTGAAGGACTGAATGCAGTCCGGCTCCAAGAACCAGCTGAGTCCTCCAGGACCGGTCAGCTGTCCCGGTCTCTCTCTCCTCCATGAAAACATCCTGCTGATTCCCCTTCCTCCTGCAAACGCAGACGAGGGGGACGGAGAGGGACTTCTGTTAAAAATAAAGGTGCTTAACTAAAGCACCACATGATTCACAAATACCAGTGACAAGGTACACGTTACTGCAAACAGTCTGTAGTTCACACAAAAATAAACAAGGTGGTTTAAGTGGACGTCTGTCCACTGAGAGGTCCCTGAACAGCAGGGAGACGGGTTTTCTCTCAATTACTGCGTCACAGCTGGTAGACAGGTGAGGACAGACAGACAGGTGAGGACAGCCGACTGAGAGTGTGTGAATTAATAATCCTGTAACTTCACTATTCCGTCCTCAGGACGGCAGATCTGATATTAGAAATATGTAATATAGTAGATAATACACAGATATAGACATAATAGATCCTCTATGAATGACGATGCTGTTAACGTTAGGTATGTGTGTATGGAGATAACTAAATTAAAGAGTTTGGTGTAGAGCCGCTCTAATGGGAAGGTGTCTTGTTTTCCTGTCCTACATGTTGTAAGAACACTGCAGGGGATCTGAGGACTCGTTCACTTTGGGGTTTTAGTTGCCTTTGACGCGCGGGTCCAGCAGAGGGCGCTGTTGTCCGCACAGTATTTCCGTTTGAAGTGACGTCACCTTAGACGCACCTGAGATTGATGTGTTTCATGTTTCTTCTGGAAAATCGATCTTTTTTTCATGAAAGGATGTGGAACTGATGAACTGTATCAGATTATTGATTGATTGTTGACCCCACCCCCCGACCAGCTGATTTTTGCTGTGCGTGATGCCGTCACGACGTGGCCCCGCCCCCTCCTCCTCAGCCTATGGATTATTTGATTGTTTTCTCCTGTCCGTCCCCTCCTCCGCCGCTGCGTCCATTATCCCCGACAAGAAGCAGCCGAGGAACCGCAGCGGCACGCCGCAACAACTGCAGACCGAGCGAGAGGCCCGGAGCCGCCGCCACCGTCATGAGGAGCCGACCGGAGCCGCCGCCGCTGAAGCCCGGAGGAGGCGACATGACTGCGGAGTAACGAGGCGAGAGGACGCCGGCCGCTGCGCCTGTCGGTGAGTGACGGTGGAGGATGGAGAGGTAAACAGGTGGATGTTCTGATGGCGGCTGTCTGACCGCTGCTGTGTCAGCTCCACGCCGAGCCGCTGGATAATGTGAATAGCCTGCAGCTGCGCGGCCTCCATCACCACCACCACCACCACCACCACCACCTATCGTTACTGCTGCGGTGGTGCTGGACTCTGTCACCCACCGCGTCCTTCTCTCTCAGCCAGGATGTCCGGGCCGCCCGCCGGGGCCGCGCCGGGGCCCGAACTGCCGGACCTGAGCCACCTGACGGAGGAGGAGCGGAGCATCATCCTGTCGGTGATGGAGAGGCAGAAGAAGGAGGAGGAGAAGGAGCAGAGCCTGCTCAGGTGAGGAGGGGCGGGGTCAACCTGCAGGCACGCGCAGATCCCTGACCTTATCGATTATTAATCAGGAATCGTCAGCTGCTCTGTTGACCGGTTTGTTTTTGTCGGCTCGTGTCAGGTCAGACAAAATAAAAGAACGGCTTCTCCGGTGTGGATTTTCAGAATAAACCCGCCTCAGTCACGGCACAGAGAGACTAAAGTTCATATAATACATTCGTTGAACATTAGTATTCCCAACGGTTCCGGTGGCGCAATGCTGCGTCATAACGTGGAAGATGGCCTCTGACCTTAAACCAATGTGTTATCTGATTGGTGGAGCCGTCACTCTGAGTAAATCACGTGTCAGTGTGTGTATTTGTCACGATTCTGAGCTGATCTGAGGCCTGCTGTGAAACATGGCTGACAGAAACCAGGAGAGAGCAACTATCTCAGCAGGAAGTTCACCTTAAAGATGGACACATTCCATTTAGACGAGGCAGCCTCTGGTACTGTGCACTGAATGGAGCGCGACTGACATGACCAATGTGACCATTGATTGGTTGAGGTGTTGGTGTGTTTCTCTGTTATGACACAGGACTTTTTTTGTGAAGATGGGAGGTATAGTTTCCTGTCTGTGTGCACAATCTTCTCACGAACACACACACATTATTTAGATAAATGTTACTGATGAGAGTATTCAGAGCAGCAGATGTTTGATTATTGATTGACTAGTGAGTTACTGACGTGACCTCGCAGCTGATCTTTCTGATTGCTTCAGGAGCCTTTTCGGCGCTCAGCTGTGAGCAGTCATTTCATGTAGTTCTTATTACGCTGATGTTTGTTCAAGCGTTCATTTCTCTGATCAGTTTGGTTTTCATTAGTTATTTGATGGTATAAAAAGGGGCTGAAACGTCATGAGAGCTGCTCCTGATTGGCTCAGACGGACGTATGGCCGGGAACTCGATTCTGCAGCTCCTCCTCTCTATCATTACTGCACAGACTCTGGCTCCAAATGACATCACAGGGACAAGATGGCAGCACTCGTATCGGGGATATTTTCACTTCAGTGGGGTGGAAATGGAGGCACGTAGCTTCCCCCCCCCACTCAGTGCGGGAGGGTGGAGCTGATTGGCTGGTGCAGAGTGTAGTGCACAGGCGGGACTGGATGGTCCTGGATGTAGCACAGGTCTGAGCCATTTAAATCAGGTAGGATCAGGCTGCAGAGGAGTGTTGTGCTGAAGAAAAGAAACATTGGAGTTTATAAAATATAACCAGAAACAGACATTTTATTGTGGTCCTTTAATTCTAATGTGTTTTTACAGGCTGAACTGAGACTCTGTCTCTGCTGGTGGTTTCAGTGGAACAAAACACTTTTGCAGCTTTGCCCTTTAAATCCAATTAGACAGAGATTGTGTGTGCGTGTGTGTGTGTTGGGTCTGAGGGTCTTTCCACCAACAAGTTCTGAGAGTCTGTCCATACATACCGAAGGTTTATCAACGTTCGATCTGTGGTTTGATTTGACAGCTAAAAAACATGAAACTGATCGCTGATCAGTTTGTTTGATCAGCTGCTGGTGTCTTTGTTTATTCATGTTTTTAATTATTTGATGTCACAGTTTTTATGTTTGTTTTCTGTTCTCACATCATTTATTTCATCATCATCACTACCAACATCATCTTTGTTGTCATCATGTGCCTGCAGAGATCAGGAGGAAGTGAAACCTCAGTCCACCTCGTAAGTACCTCAGTCAGAACTACATCTCCCAGAGTGCACTGGCCCTGAGCACACTAAAAACTCCTTCCCGTTTCCCAAACTGCCCCCTAGTGATTCCGCTTCCTGTCTGCTGACTGTCTGTATCACCTGGACAGGTGGAATCCGTTCTCGGGGTTCAGTCAGTTGGTCAATAATGTTGCAGCCAACGTGTCTGAAGTTCTGCAGGTTAAAAGTCCGACTGACGGCGAGTCACAGACGTGAGTAAAGAACAGAATGAGATGCAACATGAATAAAGGTTATTATCATTATTATTTGTTAATGATAATAATAATATATTGATACTGTTATGATTTTCCTTTGTTTTACATTTGTTTAAGTCTCTAAGTTTTAGAACTACAGTTCCCATGGTGCTCTGGGAGATGTAAACAGACAGCGTAGTGTCGTGTAGAGGAGCTTAGATGTCCTGGAAAACCTGGAAAACTTTAACAGCCACAGAGAACGTTGTTCACGTCGATCAGGTTACCTTTCAGTCCCACTGAAGGAGCAGCAAGGGTCCTCGTTTGTCTCTGTTTGTCTTTTAGTTTGCTTGTTTTCATGTTGACTGACGTTTACAACAGAAGCTGATGGACGATAAGCGTGTCTCATAAATGTTCTCACAGTCTCTGCTGTATGTTACACAATCTGTCACATGGACTGACAGGTAAGTCACTGATGTCACCTTGCGTCAGCGGCCCGGGTGATCCTGATGAAGACTGATGGGGGTTCACAGAGAAAGAACTGATTGATAGTATGATTACTGCAGACTTTTGTACAGAAATATTAGTCGTGCGGTCAGAGTCACAACACACGGAGCCAGACGAGCTAACAATGCTACTAAAGACTAGCTTCCCGCTATCCTCTGCGGGGTCGGTCGGACCCTCACCTGGCCGCTCACAGCGGACTGATCGGAGTAACACCTCATCTCTGATTTGTCAACAGGAAGTTACATCAGCAGTTTGAGCTGTATAAGGACCAGGTGAAGCAGTTGGGGGAGGAGCCTCAGGCGGCGAGGGCGGAGTCTCCCATCTGCGGCATCTGTCACAAGACCAAGTTTGCCGACGGCTGCGGCCGAGCCTGCTGCTACTGTCAGAGCCGCTTCTGTGCCCGCTGTGGGGGGCGTGTCCCTCTGAGAGCCAATAAGGTCAGAGCCGAGTGCCAGTTCATTCACAAATGAATTAAACAGTTTGACGTTGTGTTTCTGTTTGTCCGCTGAAGCTTTATTGTAACTCGGTGGCAGAATTCATCTTGTTAGCAGGTCATAAATCAGATGAGAGCAGCAGCTTCATTTGTAATGAGACCTTTCCTTCTTCCCACATTTCTCTGCAGCCCTGAACACATCGTGATGATTTCTGTTACTTTTGTTCATTTTTTACATCTTCGACAGTTCATTTTGGATCTTTTTAAACTAAACGGTCTCAGTGGGCTGAATTTCTGTTTTAAGTCAAACTAAATCTAGATCAGGAATCAGAATCAGAATTCTGATTCCTGATCTAGAATTAGTTTTAGTTTTAAATCAAATTAATTCTAGATCAGGAACAATAATTGTTTTCTACGAATTCACCACAACTGGTGTTGTTGTTGTTGTTGTAGATTGAGCTTCAAAGTGAGTTTATGTTCAGGATACAGTTAATCTTAATTTGAATGTCATCACTGTTTCTCAAGGTGAGCACAGAGGTGTGGAAACAGGAAGCAGCTCACCAAAGTAAAAGTCCAGACAGTGTGCAGTTCCCACTCTGCCCTCTGCTGGTTACAGGTGGAGCTGAGCTTTCAAGTTATTAATAAGCTGAGCTCATTTGTGTAATAAGAGAAAAACATGGGGTTACAGCAGGTTATCTGTGTTTATTTTCAGGTGATGTGGGTTTGTAACGTCTGCAGGAGGAAGCAAGACATTCTCACTCAGTCGGGCGAGTGTTACTCAGTCAACCACATCTCACACGGGGCTCCATACCCACCAGTACAGGGGCCACCAGGGGCCAAGGGGCCTCTGAGCAACGGATCCACTGAGCGGTCAGTAGAACCCAGAGAGAGAAATAAAGTCTGGCAACAGATAGTCCTCACATGTTCCAGAGCTTTCAGCCACATCCCATCCTTCATCAGCCGTTTGGTTGTCATGGAAACAGTCAGGTGACCGCTTGATCACATGACTGAAGCAGCATGTCAGGTAGATGATCTCTTTGACAACTGAGCAAACTGAGGAAGGACAAGTTCATTGTTTTCAGTTCAAACACAGAAACGACTTCCTGGTGATAAACAGCATTCAGTTCATTCTGTGGTGACTTCTGAGTTTCTGAGGATTCCTCAGCAAGAGGAAAGAAACATAAAAAGGAAGCAAACTGAAAGTATGAACATGTTTGTATTCCTGACGCAATTTGGTGCAGAAGCGTGACGATGTTTCATCGTGAATCGTTACACTGAACGAGTATTTCCATTGTTCATTTCAGTAACAGGAGCAGTACAAGACAAATACTTTGTTACAAGTCCTGCATTAAGAAAGTTACTGAACTGTAGAAGCATTATCAACAAAAATCCTGTCAGTGTAATTAGTGAGTACTTTAATGTTTAATTTTACTGCTGACTGCTTTGACTGACTGCTCCATGTTAGTTATAATATTATGTCTATGTACACTGTCCAGATGGTCATTGTCACCAGTTCAAGTCCAACCAGGACCCTCATGTCCCACATGTATCTGCTGGGTCCAGTCAGACTGTTAAATAATTTAAATTAGTTTGGTGCGTTGTTAATTGCTGTCCTGTCTGTGTGAACCCAACCCCACGTCCTGCTGTAATCAGATTAACAGATTAATAATCCTGCAGTTTGGAGAGGATTACTGCTAAATGCAGCAGCAGTAATAGCACACACAGCTAACAACAAACAGGCTAACATGGACTAATACACACATAGCTAATAACTTACAGGCTAACACACGCAACTAACAACAAATTGGTTAATACACACAGCTAACACACAAGGCAAACAATGCACATGATAATATGAGCTGACAACACGCACTTGAGGAAACAACACAGGCTAACAGCACACAAGTTAATACACACAGGTTAACATACACACTTGACATTTCATAGGCTAACAACATACTGGATAATGCAAGCTAATCTATACAAGCTAATACACATGCTAACAACACACTGGCTAACATACATGAGCTAACACACACAGACAACATGTGCTTACACACACTGGCTAACATGCATAGGCTAACAAAAGATAATAATACACAGGTTAACACTAACAGACTAACACACACACACACACACACAGAAAATAACTCAGAGTGACAATTCAGCGGTTAGATACTGAGACAGGAGGGGGAGGGGCGTGGAGCGCAGTGGGCGGAGCTTCAGTTATTATCGAGGTTCCAGTTACAAACCTGCTGAGTGTGTGTGTGTGTGTGTGTGTGTGTGTGGAGATTGAATGTGCTGTTGATGTGAAGCTTGAAACAACCTACATACAAACTGTAAGAAACTTTTCATGTTTTTTGTTTATTTAGTACTTCATTCTTTTACTCAGTATGAATATATTATAATGTATGATGTGTTTGTTGTGAAGCTCAAGTTCAGTCAGCAGCCTCAGGTATGTGCAGTACTTTCACTACTACTCGTGTATTTATATTTTGCTTGAAACTCCTGCTGAACTGCATTTATTTTGCATTTGCAGTTATTTTTTAGATTCAGGTTATCAAAACAAAACGTGATCCTTAAATAACTGTCTTTTAAATGAGCTTCACCTTTACAAGCTGTAACGTGAAAGTGATGAGCACATTAATTGATCAATACTTCTAAACTAACAACATGGTACATATTATTCTGCATAATGACTACTTTTACTTCTGGTACTTTAAGCATATTTTGATGCTAATACTTTTATACGTCTAAATACTTCCTCCACCTCTGCTCAGCTGTGATAACTGTGAAAGCTCCGGAAAAGACTAGTAGGTGGATCTTGAGATTAACAGAGTTAATGAACTTTTGTATAACAAGAAATCTAGTTTTAAAGCTTTGTTATTTAGTTCATATTGTGATCATGTGGTACACCACAGCAGGCAGAAGGACTAAGGCCATGGGTCCAAGTCCTTCTTAATCTACAAACCTGTGACCACACACCAGAAGTGAAGATTATTCAATTAGATTATATTCATTTTTATCTGTACCTGAAGGTTAATTGTGTTTCGAAGCGTCTACACTCCGTCAAGAAAATAAATCCCACAATCCCAAAAACACACACATGAGGTTAATTGGCTGCTCTTGCCTCTTGTGTGTGAGTGTGCGCATGCATGTGTTGTCTGTCTTTGTGTGTCAGCCATGTGATTGACTGGTGACCAGTCCAGGGTGAACCCGCCTCTCACCTGTGGTCAGCTGGGATTGGCTCCAGCCCCCCGCGAACCTGAGGGACAAGCGGTATAGAGAATAACATGTTAATTAATGAGGACAGGTCCAGGCCAGCCAGGCCAAGTTAACTACATCCTGACAAAGTTACCATCCTCTGATCATCATCACTGATGGTGAGCACATATAACCACACCCTACAGTGATGTCACACCGTAATGCGGTACACTGGGACGTCACTGTCAAACGTGAAAATTTAAACCACGGAGGCCTGTACAGCAGCTTACTGACTTTAATGGTTTAGATGTGAAGATGAAACTCAAGGACTTGAGAGGTTCTTCAGGTTTGGGTTTTGTGTAGAATCCATTGACTTAAAGGGAAGAACTTGATACTTGTACAATGAGACCCGCTCGCCTGGCACATATGACAAATAGGTTTTCAAACTTCCTGGTTTACTTCCTGCTGCAGCCATAAATATGTGCACAAGTGCTTCTCTTGCTTCCCACGGTCATGAGTTCCTGCTCCTCACCTTCCTCTCTGATTGGTCTGTTCTGTGTTAATGACAGGAAGCCTAGTCCCTCTGAATCATATTACAATGGTGGGGGGGGCAGGATGCCACGCTCACCCTCTGATCACGGTCTGGACCGCCGTGTTCGCTCGCCACATCGCTACTATGGTAATGGGGAGGAAGAGCTGCGGGGACGGAGGCGACCAATCAGAGACAGACGAGGTCGCTGGCACTCCCAGGTAGAGTTTACTTAATATTTAGACTTTAATATGTCCAAGTTGTCTCCTAGAGTGAGCCACCAGAACAAGCAGTTGCTGTTCAACAGACTGTAAGAACAGATAAATCATCAGGATGTCTCCTCTCCTGGTTCAGGACTACCCTCTGGACCAGGTTCATGATGAGTATGAGCGACAGCGACGGCAGGAGGAGGAGTTTCAGTCTCGTTACCGTAGCGACCCAAACCTGGCTCGATACCCAGTGAAGCCGCAGCCGAGCGAGGAGGCCATGAGGATGCTGGCTCAGGTCGGCAAGGTGCGTCATCAACGGCGCCACAGCGATGTTTCTTTGGCAACCACCGAGCCCGACCACCTGACTCTGAGACCCACAGGTAGGTATGCACTTAGCATGTTAGTGCCTTGCTTTATTCACAGGAATAGAACCATCAGCCAGTTATCGGCTTGTTAAAGGGTTCCCAGTCTGACTCACTGTCTCTCAGCTCTCCGTCAGAATCGACTTCAGGGATTGGTTGCATCTGGAGGCCTGAGGTCATTGTCTGTGGACCGGGTAGCCAATCACATCAGTCCCACATCTCCGCGCCACAGCCCATTGCCTCAACAACACCTAGACCCAAGCTCCGCCCTCAAGAGGAAGCCAGCCTATGAGAGTGCAGCACAGAGGGCGCGGACGATAGCAAAGATGCACGTGATTGGTAGCTTCAGCAGCTCAGAGGAAGATCTAGTGACTACGCCTGAATACAACAGCTGTGAGGAGCCCGACAGTGAGTGTCTACATGCTAACTGCTAGCCACATAAGGCTAGCCACGTGAGCCGCATGCTAACAGACAGGTTTGGTGGGTTCAGGCTGTCAACATGCCTTTGGTATAGTAGTGAAAGATTTAGACAAAATACAGACAGACAAAAATACTTTAAATTTATTAAGTTTGGAAACTTAGTTTTTAAATATTACATCATAACGGTATTTATCACACGTATAGTAGATGATTTTTGGATTACTCCTTTGTAAGACAGCAATTTCTTTCACTTATTTCAATTTCTTTTTTGGTGTAGCCACATTATTATGGAAAGCATGATAACCAGTTTCACTATTTGCTAAAGATATAAGTTGATATGGATGAAGAAAATAACATTTATATAACATGTTTATGATCTACCCCCGTTCCCCATATAAACATCATATCGTAATATTTTGAAGACAATTTTTGGATATTTTTCTGCCCCCTCAAGGACTAAAGTTAATTGATGCAACTAAGACTGACTTCACCATAGACTGAATATAAGTTCTGAAGGTTCTAAGTTCTGATGTGTGAGAGGAAACAGGAAGAGGAGAGTTACAGCAGAGGTGGTGTGAGGGAGAGACACTGAGTTTGTGTTCTTTCTCTCTGACAATAATTAGCTCAGCGTGATAATCTTCTTTCAGATAAACTCTGTGATCACCTCCACACTGAGCAGATTTAAACTGCACTTCCTCTGACAGACACCAGAGGGTTCCCACTGGAACTCTTTGAGAACCAAACATAGACAACATCTGAAGGCTTTACAAGGGTTCTCCTCAAAAGGGTTCTACTTTTGTTCTAATAATGTTCCCTTTTAAGATTATATATTATTATTTTTGTTCTGCTGCTCTGTAGAGTTCCACGGTTGTTCTCGGTGGTGCTTGTTCTGTCCTGTTGGGCGGGTTCTGCTGCAGTTCTATGGCTTTACCTTGCTGTTCTGCCAATCTCAGCCACTGTTTCAACGGATTCAGCACATCGTCTCGCTCTTATCGTGCTGCACTGAATTCAGCTTCTGTTGTACACAATCTTTGTTCCATTAGGTCTTCTACTGATCTGATGAACTGTGTCTTCACTGTTCCATGGGGTTCTCCTCCTGTTCTGTGGGGTTCCCCTGCTGGTTGGTGTTGCTGAATTTGCTAGAGTTAATGTATGTTGCAGTTGCTGAATGTGTGAAGTTGCTGCTAGTTGTCCCTCAGAAAATCAGGTGTCATGCCGACGAGTTAATCTCCTAGCTCCGTGTCATTGAGCCAGAAGTCACCTGGTCAGAAATTATGAGCTCTGATTGGCTCAGAGGGTTCTTGGCTCCTCCTCTCAGGTTTAGAGGTGACAGAGCAGCTCAGATTCTCTGCTGCCGCTGTCCTGACAACACCTGAAAAGAAACAAGAGGCAGGGGATTGTTCAACAGACCCTCAAGCCTGACCCGCCCAGCCCTGGAGAACCCTGGAGGCTGTTGGGAAGCCCGTCAGATAATCAGATCCAGTTTAGAACAGAACCCCAATCTCCTGGCTGCTTTGGTGCTGCTGGGCCACTGAATCTCCACATCCACTGTTGTTCAATTGGATTAAAAGAGGAGAGTTTGGATTACCCAGCCACCTTCAGGAGTCACTGTGGGCACAAGAATAGAAACTGCAGGGAGCAAGCAACTGTTGATCAAGAAGACAACATGTCTGTTTGCCTGACAAGGACGACTGGTCAACATCACCACCTTCTTTGGATCCTCCAGACATGTGGAGTCTTGGTGATTTCCTGGTAAACTGCTGGACTTCTTGGAGATCTGCTTGATTTCAGTGGCTCTGATCTTGTGGAAAGGCAGAAAGGGAGGGTGTCGTTCATATTGTAATGTTGCCAAAAACCCAGCAACCTCTACCAGTATCCACTTAACAGTTTGACCAACCAGATCACTTCTAGACCTCCAAACTAACTGCGTACCAAGCTTCAGCTCAGATAAAAACAGGCTAACAGTTGCAAGCTACTAACATGCTAAAAGCAGGCTAATGACTTGCTAATAGCAGGCTAACAATGCTAATGACTGGTTAATGACTGGTCAACTCGATCAGCTAACTATTAGGTAGTCTGCAGGAAGAAGGAAGTTAAATATTTGTAAGCAATGAAATCAGACAAAGAGAAAGACGGACTCTGTGTTTAGCCTCAGATAATCTCATTACAGACAGGCATGAACTGCTCCTCAGCCTGCAGGCAGAGCTCAGGGCACACTGCACCCACAGACTCAGTGAGGAGGAGGAGAGAAGAGCTGCAGGCTCACCAACTCCTCTTCGTCATTCTCCTCTTCCTTTACTGAATTGCCCCCCTTCCTCTTCCTCTTCTTCATCATGGCAGACAGACAAACCTGTGAGTACAGCTGTGTGTGTGTGTATGTATCTAAAGCTGCTTGCGGAGTTGTGTGTAAAGATGGATTACAGACATGTTGACACTCTGTGTGACATAAGGTTCAGGCCCTCCTGAGGGTTCAGGCCCTCCTGGGGGTTCAGATCCACCTGAGGGTTCAGGCCCTCCTGGAGGTTGAAGACCTTTAGTGTCAGTAAACACTAGTAGGAACAATGAAACAGTTTCTGTTCTGATGTTTTGGTGATGATGGTGAACTTTATTGTTAGAACATTAACCTTGAATGGTTTGGTTCTACTAGCAGGACCTGGTGAACTCCTACAACCTCGTTGAGTATTGGATTATGGGACATTGGTGTCTATCAGCTCTCAGAAGCCCAGAGACCAAAGTCCAAAAACATTTTGAAGTTACAGAAATTTCATGTATCATCATTTTGGTTCTGTCTGACAGAATGCCAGCAGTTTGTTCCCTTGTTTGTTTAGTTTGAACTGATGTGGTTTTGGCCAGGGCTCGACAATATAGAAACTAAAGTTTATTAGTTCACGTTAATCTTTTTTTCAACATTGTGAAAACTGAGCTATTCCAACTTATCAGAGTGGAATCAGGTGAATGACACTGTTGGGCCATTGGCTCAAATGAAAAAATGAGTTATTAGAATAATTTCTAAGTTAATTAGATTTTATGTTGAAGCCTCTTTAATGAATCTTTGACCTCTCACCTTTGACCTCCTCCTTCTTTGATGTGGTTGCTAGGAGACATGGACATCCAGTGGTGGGATCATGGTTCCTGGCATGGCGAGCCTGCGCCCACGTCTATGGTAGGACTAAGCCCCAAACCCTCCATCAATGCATCCATCGAATGCTGCCACCCCCACCTGTCTGTACCCCCACCCCTTCCCTCCAAGGAAAAACAGAAAACTGAGGAGACTTTTTCCTCAGAGGTGTGTGAGCCAGAGGAGGAAGCTGATTGGCTGGAGCAGCAGGCAAAGGATTCAAACATTGACACCTGCAGCATGTTGACTAAAGAACAGGGAGAGAAAGCATAGATGAGGAGGTTGAGGTTCTGCTCGGTTCCGCTCCTCTCTGTTCCCCTCTGAATGATGACGTCACATGATGTCACCTGATCGTTGGGACAGTCAGCTTCTTGTTTCTTTGTTGTTTCTGTTTCTGTGGATTACGTATACTTTTCTGGTGTCTGTTCCACTGCTGGGCCGCAGTCAAAGAGCCTTTAGATGTCTTTTCCCAAAGACTTTCTCTTGAAAACTGGTGCGTCGCTTTAAATATCGCTGCCGCAAAGAATTATGGGATGGCATTGTCACCTAACCTTTGGTTAAGGATGACTCAGTGTATCCTTTACTGAAGGAAGCACTGAAGCACCTTTCCTCAGCATTTAGACTGCACCAGATCTCTTTACTGTTCCACTCAGTCAGGAACCTTCCTGAGCAGAAAAGATGTGTTTCCTGTGATGGTGTTTGAGCAGTAAGCAGCTGTCAGTTCAGTCCAAACAGTAGATGAAGATGAAACACTGAAAGGCTTTGAAGTGTCAGTTGAAGTGTAACTGCTGAAAGTGTTTGAAATGCCACTCTGGGGTTTAGGCGCTGAAGGCAGTTCAGTATACACTGAAAGTATTGTTTGGCAGCAGGTGAAGGCAGCTGAAGCGTTTGAGCTGTCAGTCTAATGGTTGTTGCTGTTGCTCATGTGTGTTTGTTCCCCTGTGACTCATCAGCAACCGGTCACATGGCAGCCATCCAAGGATGGAGAGCGTCTGATTGGCCGAATTCTGCTAAATAAGAGGATGAAGGATGGGACGGTTCCTGCGGATACGGGAGCACTGCTGGGACTGAAGGTAACAAACTCCTCATCTTCCTCTTCTTCCTTCCTCCACCTGTTGGTGACGCTGGCTGTTCCCCTGTGTGTTTTCAGGTGGTTGGAGGCAAGATGACGGAGTCCGGTCGTCTCTGTGCGTTCATCACTAAAGTGAAGCGAGGGAGCCTGGCTGACACTGTGGGACACCTGAGACCAGGTAAACACACATCTAGTTGCTGGATGATGGATTTATTTTCTCTTTTGATGAAGCTAGCAGTTTCCCCCCCGCTTCCAGTCTTTATGCTAAGCTAACCCCCGTCCGTGAAATTTTGAAGCATTTGCTGGACTGTTGTGGTATGTTATGACACATGTCTCTTGTCTCAGGTGATCAGGTTCTGGAATGGAATGGTCGGGTTCTGCAGGGAGCCACTTTTAATGAAGTTTACAACATCATCCTGGAGTCCAAACCAGAACCACAGGTGGAGTTGGTGGTGTCCCGACCAATCAGGTAGGTCTGAGCTCAGGATTTTAACATGCAGCAGATTTAAAGGTTCACTTGAGTATTTCACACCACACTTTAACCTGCCAATAAGGAAACTGTGATGTATTAATTGTATTGGGTTTTGGATACCTGACAAAGTGAAGTTCAGAGTCTGGCATGATCAGACCGATTCTGTTTAACTGGAAACCAGCAGCAGCCCTGCAAAAACCAGCACAAACTGGATGAAAGAAACACTGATGCACTTAGAATCAAAGAGAATCAAATCCTCACCAAAAGGACACCAGGGAAATTAAATAAAAGCTTAAACTAAAATATTTTCTGCTATTCTGTTTAATAGGCAGAATAACTTTATTCGGAACGTGTGACTGTCATAGTTTCATCAGTGAAACGTGCTGCTACACCAGGTTTTTCGACATTATGTGAAGATTTGATTATTGACATGTTAACGACATCACTGGAGTCGACTTAATGTTCAACAAGCTGGAACATTAAGCCTGTGAAATCATACTGCGTTCTACCATCTCACTGTAAAGAGTTGTGGTTCTTCTGCTGTTTAAAACACAAAACTACAATTCAAAAAGGCAAACATCCTGAATGATAACACACTTATTTGTCCACAGAGAACCTGAAGTGCTGTTCTGTTGAAATGTTCTGCTGATTGTTGTTTGTGATTTTGTTCCTCAGAGATGTTTCCAGGGCGGCAGACGGCACCCACGTCCAGCTGAACTCCAGTGAGTTACATGTCTGTGTCCAGGAGTTGATTGTCTCTTCATCTGGCCATACATAGAAGACAATAGAAAACGACTTGTCTTTTGCCCGTATGACAGAAAACCTAAACTGTCCACACTGATGGACATGACAAGTTGTGGATCAAAACAAAAAATGCTGGAATCAAGATACAATGGAGTTGCAGTTGAGTTTCATTCTCTGCATTCTGTTCAGGTTCCAGTTCCTTTGACTCTCAGAAAGTCGGTCCGTCCATCTCTGTCACGTCTCCCATGAGCCCCAGTGTTCTGTCCGGACAGGTCTCTGTAAGTTTACCCAGCATGCACTGCACTGCCACACGACGCCCCCCCACAGCCAATCAGCCCTCAGTTAACAGCCTTTTCCATGCTGATGTGTGTGTGTGTGTGTTTCAGACTGTGAGCAGGCGTCCTTTGGTTCCCAGAATTCAGGTAACTGTAGATGTGGGAGTGAGACATCTGTCTGTTCCACCTATCCTTGTTCTCTCTGTCTGCAATTGTAGCTGTTAGTAAAGTTGGAGCTCCACCCCCTGACAGGTGATCAGCGCAGCTACAGCTGTTTGATATATGCAGTGGAGTAGAAATATAAAGTAGAGCTAGTAGTAGAGCTGCTGTTTCCTGCAGGGTTCTGATACTGTTGAATATGGTTCTCTTTCTGTTCCACAGAGCCATGCTGTCCTAGTGGGTTCTATATGTGTTCCCTGTGGTGCTTCTGTAAGACTCCTCTGTTGTTGTCAAGGGTTCCTGAATCTGTTCTTTGGGGTCCTACTTCCGTTCTGTGGGTATCTTGTTGGGTTCTGTCAATATCAGTCACTGTTCCACATTATTGAGCCGGTCTTCTACATGATCCTGCTTTTGTTTCATATGATTCAACCTCTGTTCCATTCTTCTCTTGTATTCTCCTGTGTGGTTCTTCTGCTGTTCTGTAGGGCTCTCTGCTGTTGTTGACTGTTATGCCACTGTTCTCCTGGGCTCTATGTGTTTGCTAGGGTTTCTCTAGTGTTTACACAGTTTATATATGTTTCTGTATTCTTTAGGGTTCTGTTGATGTTCTACGGGGTGCACTTAGCGCTCTGCAAGGTTTAAATCTTCCTGACGGTTCTGCTTTGTTCTGTTACGTTCCGTTATTGAGTAGTAGCTTCTTGTCTGGGGTGATTTTTTTTTCTAAAAAAATCTCTCACAGGGTTCTCCAGTCCTGTTCTCCAGGATTCCTGGGTTCTGCTGCACCTGTTTTGGGGTCTGTCTTCTGCTGTACTGATTTTAAGCCTGTTTTTTGGTTTACAGCTCAAGCTGTGGTACGATAAAGTTGGTCATCAGCTTATTGTCACTGTGCTCGGAGCCAAAGAACTTCCCACTCGAGAAGACGGCCGACCGAGGAACCCCTACGTCAAGATCTACTTTCTGCCAGACAGAAGGTAAAAAGAAGAACCAATCAGACTTGAACTGACTAGGTGATGTCAGGTAATGATTAGGTATCTGTGACAGGTCCAAGTGTATTATTTTCAGTGCCTTAGTGTTCTCTGGTTCCACATCTGTGTTTTCTGATCCATGTGGATCTGCAGTAGAACCTGCAGAACGTCTAGTTTGGTTCTGTCGAACCAGAAGGTCCTGCTCTGTGATTGGATGTTGATTGTCTCCTCTCCTCTCCTCCCAGTGATAAAAGCAAGCGGAGAACTAAAACAGTGAAGAAGTCAGTGGAACCAAGGTGGAACCAGACCTTCATGTATTCTCCAGTCCACAGGCGGGAGTTCAGAGAACGGATGTTGGAGCTGACGGTCTGGGATCAAGCTCGAGTCCGAGAGGAGGAGAGCCAGTTCCTAGGAGAAGTGAGAATGCACGGACAACACTCAGAACACTTAGAACCAAATATGTTTCAGATGTAGTCATCTTAAAGGAACAGTCAGTAAACTGATCCCTCCAGTTGTAGTCTTGTTTGAAGTGTTGCTTAGTTTTAGTCACTTTCTGTTTATTTGATGACAGTTTGTCACCATCTTTGTTGTGTAAGGTTACCATGGTTACAGGTGTGCTTTACCTGTTCATGTTTTCGTTAGGAACGTAATTCTGGAAATTCATGAGGTGAAATGTGAATTTATTCATTCCTTTAGTCTACAATGGAGGCAGAAATGGTGCCAGACTGTCTGGCACTGTCGAGTTTCTTACCCACAGGCAGTCAGAGCTGCAGATTAAAAATCATGTCTTTATGGAGCTTTGCTTTGTGCACTGGGGCACAGTCATGCTGGAATAGAAAAGGGCCTTCAACAAACTGTTGCCACAAAGTTGGAAGCATAGCATTGTCCAAAATGTCTTGGTGTGCTGAAGCATTGAGATTTCCCTTCACTGGAAGTCAGGGGCCGAGCCCAAACAGCCGAATGAAGAGGTGTGTCTGGATACTTTTTGTCTATATAGTGTAGTTAAAGCAAAAAAAGTTTATTATTTTATTTCCAGTCTAAATTGGAGATCGTTTGATCTTCAGTGGCAGATTTTACATGTTCTTTATCTGTTAATGTCTTCGTACCAAAAATCAACCCATCTGTCTCCAGTAAATATTCTTTAAGTGATTAGGCAGGAAGCTGATTGTCATTGTTTGTTTCTGTCTGTCTGTAGGTTCTGATAGAGTTGGAGTCGGCTCTGTTGGACGATCAGCCTCATTGGTACAAACTGCAGCTTCATGATGTTTCCTCTGTGCCGTTGCCCAACGCCTCCCCCTACCTACAGAGGAGGGGACTGCAGTCTGAGGAGACACTGAGCAGCAGGAGGCTGCAGAGTAAGACACACACTGATAATACACACTGAACACACACTCGCACAACAGTCATGCGTCTTTAGTTCATCATTATGTTTTATTTTTAATTTATTTTGCATTCTTTACCCTTTTTTTCCACAATGCTTTGCCAGACAAAGGTCCTTACTATAACTCAGGTAATAACAGCATGTGAGTGTGTGAGCCTTCATAGCTAATACTAATTCATCTGGCTTTCCCTATGCATTGCTGCTTTACTCATAAATAGGAGGGATGTATGTAAAGCTTCTGCAGACATTTGGTTTTCTAGTACAAGACTAGGCCACACCCCCTGAAAGCCACAGGTGTCAGGTGTTGTTGATGTCTCTCATAAACTGGACTGTTATATAAAGTTTCCATGTTATGCTTTTCTTTATTTGTTTGGGGTGTTATGATGGTTTCAAACTACAAACAGGAATAAACAGGTGATCATGGTCTTTCAAGGGTACCACAACACATTGGGAGGTTTACATGGTTAACTTGGAGTGTTCCATATATGCAAGAATTCATTCTGGATCTTTGGTTGAGGTTCTTAGGGACCTTATAGGGTCTTGAAGTGTTCTGTATGTCCTTAATGGTGCAGATGTGGTCTTTCTGGGAGTTCTAGTGTTTTTCACGTGGGTCATGATTCAGTGTCTTAAGGGCTGCTCAAGTCTTTAATTTGTTTTCAGTGCTGTCCCAGGGTCTTTGGTTTGGGTTTCTTCAGTGGGTCTTGGTGATGACCTTGTCAATGGTCCTATTCTTAATAACAGTTCCATCAATCCTTACAGGGGTTTTGTTGGTCCTTTCAGGTCTTAGGGAGGATCTTGGTTTGGGGAATGGACATTCCAGGATTCCTTCAGTGTCTCAGGGGACCAAATTTCTCAGAGTCCTCAAGAATCCTCAAGAATGTTGCAGGTTTCCTCCAGGGGTTTGCAGTTGACTTCATATTTGTCTCTGGTCTTTGAGAATCTTCCAGCTGTTAATGAACAAGTTCTGAATTTCCTTGAGGGATTCCCTTTTGTACTTGATAGTGTTTTACAGATCCTTGAGGGACTTCAGTTGGTCACAATTAACCCATTAAAGGGTGGATGAAATTCCATGGAGTGATTCCAGAGGATCTTTAAGAGGGGTCCAAAATGTCCTTAATGGTCTCCCATGAGTTCTTCACAGGACCTAAAGGGACTGATAAGGTCCATAGGGGTATTCTAAAATGCTTGAAAGGGGTCTGTTGATCTGTGATGGTGACTGTTTGATCTTAAATGTGTAGAGTCCTTTAGGGTTCCTCAAGGGGGTTCCAGTTATCTCCAGTTCCAGTTTAAGGAATCTGTGCAAGGCACTTGCCACTTCTTCACCGATCTTTTAGAAACTCCAAGGGTCCTAAAGGGATTGTCAGGGTGGTTTCAGTCCTTCCGATGTTTCCTTGAACCTCAAAAAGATTTCAGAGGAGGTTTAGTCTACTGGGGTGAAGCCAGGTGAAAAACTGGAACTGGTTTTCAATGTTCATGAGTAAACTCAGTTGTTTCTTCTTCTGTTCCATTTCTGTGTGTGTCAGATTAGTTGACCTTTGTGTCGAGGATTAAAGAGGAGCTGCTTACAGGCTTAAACACCCTCCCTCTCTCTGCAGGGTCTCAGAGGATCAGTGACAGTGAGTTTTCAGATTACGACTGTGAAGACGGCATCGGGGTGATATCAGGTGAACGTCTTACTGCACTGCAACATGTTAAAGCTCAGTGTTAAAGTCTGGTCAGAGCCAAAGGTGTCAAGTGAAATTCATTCACTCAACAGAACATTAAATCCCCATCTCATAGTGTTCTTGTAATGATCTCCTCACTGTTCCTCATCACAGAAAGGTGTGATGCAGCTGAAATACGATGCAGAGCTCACTGTGATTTAACTGAAATGAACGGACTCTGAAATGTCTCTGCTATTGAATACTGGTCCTGCTGGTTGACTGTCTCTCTGTGTGTCCAGACTATAAACAGAACGGGCGGGACTTTCACAGTTCCACCCTCTCAGTGCCGGAGCAGGTGATGTCCTCCAATCACTGCTCTCGATCCGAAGTGGTCAGGATGAGGTCACGGTCGCCCAGCCAACCGCCTCCACAGAGGTAACCAGCTGTGTGTGTGTGTGTGTGTATTTGTGTGTGCTTGTGTTTTCAGGTTGACTTGAAATGTCTGGCCTGAGTGGAGTGGGATGAGTTCAAATGAAGCTTTAGATCGAGGAGCCTCAATGAGACAAAACAAGATGAAAGCAGAAGAAATGAGATAAAATAACATTTGACTTAGTAATTAGTTGATATGAGATTTACTGGAATGAAACAAAACACAATAGGATGAGATAAAATGATACGCAACACAAAGGTTATAGATGGGATGATATTAAGATGAGATAAAGCCGGAGCATTCTCATAAGATCCCATTTTTGTGTTCTGATGGGAACATTGATTAGTTTGCAGTTTGACTGAAACATTTGAAGCAGCTATTTTCTACTGAAACTCGTTTTTTTCTGAACTAGTGTTGTCATTGTCATGACAGCCAATCAGCTTCCAGAAAGGCCTCACCTTCATTTCACAAAACTCACTGTCACTCTTCTTCACCACTGACCCTCTGACCTCTGACCCCCCTGGTTGCTAGCGGTAACCCTCTGTACCCGCTATACCGGGAGGATGCCGTGCGGCTACTGCGAGGCTCCAAACTGAGCCGGGCGTACTCTGATGCGGGCCAGTACAGCAGCCTGGACAGGTAACTGAGGCAAGATGCAGCATACCTGACATGGGTTACGCGGGCACCAACCAGTCAGTATACAGTCTGAATACATCAATCAGTTAATAGTTCAATAAAAAAAATATATAAGCTATCCAGGATCCAGGATCCTACTGTACTGGCAGTAGTATTTGTCTTTGGTGCTGGTTGTAGTACTAGTGGAACTGCATGTTTTAGTTCTGCTGCTGGTCATGCAGCTTGTTTTAGTACCAGTTGTACTCCTGGAATTTCTGCTTGTTGTGGTACTGGTCATACTAATTGTTACTACAGTCATACTGGTACTGGTACTTCTGCTGGTTGTAGTCCTGGTTTATTTTACAGGATTTGATACTAGTTTCACTACTGATTGCTTGTAGTACATGTTTTAGTACTGTAGTACTAGTTGTAGAATTGAAACCAAAACTGCTAACGTATTTGTAGTAGTCCTGGTCTCAGTATTGGTTGTTATATTAGGGATGCTATTGGTTTAGTGGCAGTTATAGCACCAGTTGTTTTAATACTGGTCATATCACTACTGGTTGTACCACTGATTTTATTCCTGTGTATAATACAGTTTGTAGCATTTTATTTGGTGCTGATTGTGGTCTAGGTTGTACCACTGGTTTTCTACCTGTTGTAGCACTGCTGATGCTAGTTTACTGGTCATTGTACTGGTTGCAGTACTGGTTTGTGTAACTTATGTAACACTTTCTCTGTGTATTTAGGAGATCACTGAGGAGAATGTCTGTTGGCACCTCTCTGGATTCCCACGACAGGTATTGCAAGTGTAGTGGAAAGAACTGCAGTACTGGTAGTTGTACTCAGAGTAGTAGCAGTCATCACATTCTCATCTACATGTGTGTGTTTTTCTGTGTGGAAGATATTTTAACGATGTGAGCCAAACTCCCTGGACAAACCACACAATGAATGGGAGCTGTGAGGACTACAGGTGAGCCCTGGGGCTTGTGGGTAATGTAGTGTTAGAGGATGATGTTGTCTGCTTGTAAGATGACAGTTAGCAGTCAGTGAAGGACAGAGGTTCAGGTGTGTCCCGAGGTCACAGGATGTGGTTATTCATCGTGTTGCAGAGTTCTGATGTTTTTCTGTTCTTCAGTCAGGACTTCATTCCTGACTTCCCTTACGAACCTGATGCCTACGATGAGGAACTTCTGAGGTAAACAGACGGACTTTCGGGCAGTTTGATAGATTGACAGATGTAGATTTAGAAGACATTAGTGAGAGGACGTAGGACTGCACGACTCACTTCCCCCTTCATTTTCCCATCCAAACTAGAGGTCTTGCTTCAATGCAGAGTATGTCAAGTTTAAAGGAATCCAAACTACGACAACAGCATTCACGTGGTATCGCCACTTCAACTGGACTCAGGTGATTAAACACACCTGTAGTAGACACAACAGCTCAAATGGCTTCTCTTCTTCTTTGCAGTTGAAGAAGCTGATCAGCCCTGTGAGTTAAATGATCACATCAGAACTTATTCAGAAAAATGTTTCCATCTCCCTCAAAATATGTTGATGGAAACACAATTTTTGTCACAGAGCAGGTGTGCTTAATCACCTGAGCCCCACTGATTGTGCTGCTTTCAAGACTTCACACTGTGTTGAGGACTTTGAACTTCCCTCATGTCTCTCCCAACATCCCTTGCTGTGTCTGCCCTCTCACTGAGGTTTTATGGGAAACAGTGTAATTTTTCTAATTTTTCTTCTTCTGTGGCGTTTGATTTTGATTCTTCAGTGCCTTAAACTTCCTATTTAATCGCCTTGAATCACCCTCAGCAGGTGCGCCCAGTGGATAGTCGCCACAGAAATGCGACTAACTAACCCCTCCTGCAGGTGACATGGTCGTCGTGGTGACTGTGGTTCACGGTTGTCATGGTGTGCAGGTACAGTCGGCAGATGGACCGGCAGGATTACTACAGTCGCTCTCGGTCTGCTGACCAACGAGCGATGGCAGACCGACAGGTCTACATGCGGTCCCACTCCATTGATCGAGCTGACTCCATCCACCTGAGGTCTGGACGCTCCGCCCCCCCTTCACCTGCCCCAACCAGGTGATCAGCAGTCGACCAATGAGCTGGAATATGCAGTGTTTGCTGAATGCTAAAGCATGATATCTGGTTGAAGGTTGACCATTTCTGTTTTCTTTGAACCCCTCTTCCTGCGTTTCCTGATTGGCTCAGGCCAACATCACACTGCTAAACCACCTGTTGTCTGTTTATATTCTGTTAGTTATAAGTTTGTGGAATTACCTTTATTTTTTTTCTTTGCATGTTTCAAGTTTAACAGTTTTTTATTTCATTTTCTGACTCCCAGGTTTATGTTACATCTTGCTGGTGTTTATTGGTTTGTTTATTGGTTGCTTGGTTGTGTTGCATCCCAAAGCTGCACTGCAGTTCCTGAGCTTCTCAAGAGTTGTTGTTTTCTTCCTGAAAACAGAATTGAAAAAAACAATTTTCCGAATTTAATGTTCCAGTCAAGTTGTGCCTTCCAGACTTCATTCATACAAACTGTACGTGTCAGCTGGAAAGAAGAAAAACAGTGAAAATAAAGTATTAGTGTAAATAAAGCTTGCTTGCGTTTGATATCAGAAGGATCACCTGAAAGTCTTGCTTGACACACAGGTGTGCACTATGATGTCACAGTGGCAGTGACGGGCAGATCGGATGACATTTCACCTGTTGCCTTATGTTGTGATTTTTTTGGCATACCAAGTGTTGTTTATTTAATAACTTGTGCAGTAGGACATCATCTGGTCTCCTGAAGTGTTCCCCAGCTCTCCTAGAAAATTGCTCTCCATTAGCCACTAGCATTTTGTTAGCTAACCTAGTGTAGCATTATCCCAGCTAAAGCACAAAGCTACATGAACAACACTGACCACTACGACCACTTTGACTCCTGACCTTTGACTCTGAGTCCGCTGTCTTACCTTTCTCCTGTCATGTTGGTAGTTTGATTCCTTTGGGTGTTTTTTCTAAAAGGACAAACCCGCGAGGTGGATCAACCCAGACGAGTCCATCAGGAACGCCGGTCTGCAGCCGCCGAGGACGCCAGCTGCCCATTGTCCCACCCAAAGGAGTTCCGGACAGAAGTACGTCTGTTAGTTATCCTTCAGGTGATGCAGCTGCAGACACATTGACCCAAACTGAAAGTGACGAGTACATTTTCAGAGGTGATTCAAAAGAATGTTCTGTGTTTGTCCGGATCGCTCAGAATTGAGGTCTCTCAAAGGAAAAAGTCAGTGTTCTTTAGCAGCATGTGTGATGATTCAGTCTTTCTGAAGTTCAGAAATCAATGATTTGGTTGTTTTTTGGCTTGTGTTCTTCAAAAAGGGACCAAGGGAGGATTTTCAGTCGTTTTGCAGATTGTCAGGATCAATAATATGGATTTCAGTTTGATCTGAATTTATCTGAAGAAGGTGAACTGAAGGTGGTGGCCTAACAGAGGGTTTTCTGTTTCAGATGGAGGAGAACCCTCTGACAGGGTGCAGACAGGTACAGACTGTGTGTAGTTGAGCAACTGAGTGATGTTCACCTGTCCTACAGCTTAGAACTAGAGTGGTTCTGTTTCTTGTAGTACATTTGAAAGGAGAACTTTCTAGTGCCCGCTATAGTTTTTGTCTCGTACTGGTTTGACAACAGGTAGGAAGAGATTTTCTCGTCATATATGGTTCATTCTTGGACATGCTAGGAGATGTAGTCACTCTAGATTGTCCAAGTTTCCTCGGTCTCAGACAGACTCGGTCTGAACAAGTCAAAGTGTTTCTAGCTGTCCTGAATGTCTATCAAGCTATCCATCATTTCCTCCATCCACTCATCTAAGGAGGGGAATCTCTAAGAATGGTGGTAGATAGGGTTTGTTTACCTCTGTGAGCTTGGGAGCTGTGTTGTGGGTCACCTAAGACAAACTGTCTGAGGTGAAAGTCCAGACCACTTTTAAGGAGCTATGAGTTCAGAAAAGCTTTTTGGAGACAGAGCATTCCTCTTGGAGCCAGGCCTGGAAAGCGCATTGCGGACGTGCAAGGGATGCTCTGATCCAATCCCTTCTCTCCCATACAGATTCCAGTGGCTGAAGTCAGACATTTTGTTAACAATGACTGATCCTAAACCTGATCTGTGGAATATATTTATGTAAGGTAATCTGCGATGAGTCAGCATAACTGATAATGTGCCAGACTGTCCCTGAATGGAGGTCACAGTCCAGTGTGACAGACTAGTCGTAATGTGCAACTCAAATATGAGTTCCATCCTGAAACTTTTATCCATACTGAGGGTAGCGCAGCAAGCTGATAGGTGTGCAAATCAGTCAGAAACCCCAGAACTGAAAGAGTCACCCAAAGAGTTTTCAGATCAGATTTCACATGCTTTCATACAACTTAGCAAGGACTTTGAAGCGAACCGAGACCCTCAGACTCAGACAGGATTAGGGTTTCCTGAGAGCTTCGGTTTTTGGTTCTCTGCGGCATCAAAACAAAAAGTCAAAAGGAGACACAGGTGTGTTTCAAGATTGCAATTATGAGAGCAGACAGGTGAGGTGAAAGACCTGAGTTCCACAGGTGTTTCAGGTACCTGTTTATCATGTTGCCTCTTCTTAGATTTTATCTGTTCTTGTTATTTATTTAAAAAATCTGACGACAAGCAGTACTTTAATAACTAAAAACTGAAAACTAGCCATGTGATTGGTTACCTGTTGAAACAGGTCATGTGATCATTGATCACCTCATAGTTTGTCTCTGTTTGCTTTCATTCATCTTTTTCGTTTGTCTAACATTTTTTGCTGTCCATCAGTTTTGGCCACAGCCACCACAGGAGTGCCAACTGCACCTGCTCCTCCCACTCATCATCAGGCCCCGCCCCCTGCACACAAACAAGGCCCACCCCTCATCAACAATCAACTGCCACCTCTTATACGAGTCCAAGGCCCACCTCCTCCTGGAACCACGCAAACCCATCAACCTTCTGTACCTGCACCAACACCTGCATGTGCACCTGCACCTGCACCTCCACCTGCATGTGTACCTGCACCTGCACCAACACCTGCATGTGTACCTGCACCTCCACCTGCATGTGTACCTGCACCTGCACCAACACCTGCATGTGTACCTGCACCTGCACCTCCACCTGCATGTGTACCTGAACCTGTACCTCCACCTCTGCCTGCACCAGCTCCTATCCAAGTCAAAACCCCACCCCCTGCTCCAACATCTGACCAAGCACTGGCCTCAGCTCCTATACCTGCTCCAGCAGTGTCCCAAGCTAAGCACCTTGCTCCAACACCAACTAAAGCCCCACCTCCCGCCACAGCTACTGCTCCACCCCCAACTCCTGTAGTACAATCACAGCTGCCTCCTGAACCCACCCTTTCTCCTGCACCTGTTCCAACACCTGTCCCTACACCTACCCCTGCCCCATCACCTGCACAAACTCCAGGTGTGTACATTACAGGTTTGATGTGTGTGTAAACCAGTCTGTCCAGTCAGTCTAGGCAGTAAATCCAGTAGAAGCAGTGAGCTGGTGACTCTGCAGTGAGATCTGTTTGTGTTTGACAGTTTGTGTCTCTATCATCACTACTTAATATTATTCATTTATTCATTTTACTCATTTCTGTGTTCATCTTTATTACATCACTCTGATGTCACCACATCCCACCTGTCTGGGTCAGAGCCAGACAGACGCTCAGCAACACCTGGAGGGACCCGAAAAGGCAAGTCAGAGTGTCAGGTGGATCTGGTGATGCGTTCAGATGAGCTGTTATTGTCCAGGTTGAAGGTTGAGGTTTTGATGATGAGTACTGGGATTTGACTTGTCCTGTTGGTTTAACTGGTTTGATATCAGAAGGATCACCTGGACAGTTTAGTGTTGCTATATTCTGACCCATCATATCTCTGCCATGATGCAGAGGTCACATGGGAGGACCAGCAGAAGAAAACAGCCAATGGTATGGTACCAACTGTTATCCACATTCACCCCATACAGGTAGCCCCTGTAGAAAGTCCAGTCACGTGACACGTTATTCACCTGAGTTGGTGATGAGACGATTAGAGGAAGTGGCTCGATTAGACTTTAGTCACCTGTCCGTCCTCCTGTTGTTCATCCGTTTGTTCTATCCTGCTTTGGCAATTTGATTCTTGTTGGGTTGATGTTCTTTTGGTTTCCATCGATCATCCATCCATAATGCAAAGGGGAGATCCGACCACTGAGCAGAGAAGGTAGAGATTCTGTTGTTATCTCTTTGATTTATTGTGAATTTAAACTTTGTGTCCAGTTGGACTGAAGTTTCTTTTCATCATGTTCTTCAGTACAGCATGATGTTCATTTTGTAAATTATGCCTCCACTCAGAATAAAATATATATGAAGCATGGATTGACAAGTCACTAGCATTGGTATGTTGTCAATCCCTAGTCAGATCCAATCAGGATGTCCTCGCAATTTCCACCCTCTCATCCAAATATGGTCACTTTTGGCTACAAAAAAAACAGATGGTGGCAGCAGTAACCCTAAACTCAAGGCTTCAAAATGATCAAGATCAAAATCGATTATGACAACTGTGACATCACAGGTTGTAATAAACTCTCCTCTTCTCTCTGTGCAGGTCAGATGAAGGATCAATCAAAGGTGAACAAGATGAATTATGGCACCAATATATTACACAATGAATACATCACCGATAATATCATCCACCTGTTCACCTTTTCTCTGTCTGTGTCTCCAGATGAGAGAAAGTCTGTCTTTTAAATCATCGGACAGTGACGTCAGTGATGTGTCGGCTATGTCCAGCGATGTCCGATCTGTCTCCAGGACCAGGTGAGTCCAGCAACCAACACAGACTGAGGATTTAATCCCACAGAGATTAGAAAATATCATTTTACATTTGTTAGCACTGGCACATATGTAATACACACACAATTAGTTTACATGTGTACTGTCAACACGTGGAGCTCTCACTAACAGAGGTGACCTCTGAAGGGGGTGTCGGGAAAACGTGTGTCCTAGGTAGAAGGTGTTCATCCTGCATGTGACCTCATTTAATGAAAAATGTTGTTGTTGGTTTATGTTGCCGTGTTTTTTTTTAATACCATGTTTTTTCCATGTTTATTTTTGCATGTAGTTTGTTATGTGTGTCAGCACTTTTTCTTTAAGTTAGCCTCATCCTGCATGTTTCTGTTTTCTGCCTGCTGTCCTCTCCTCTCATTGGCTGAAACAGTCAGGTGGAGGCTTTGCAAGGCCAATCAGTGGAGGTGGGGTCGGGGTCGGGGTCAGAGGGAACACAGGACGCAGTGGGGGCGGCAGAGGGCGAAGTCATACTGCAAAAGAGCGAGTCAGTGGAGGAAGGAGAGGAGGAGGAGCCTGAGCCTTCAAAGTAAGGCGACCAATGGGGCGCTCCACACCATTTGTTATAGTAGCAGTAATGACCACGCCCACTTCCTCAGTGTGCTGCTCCCCTCACCACTCTATGTCCCCCTACCCTCCCCCTCAGGTGACTCAAAGATGTGGGTGGTCTTCTCTCCTGCAGGGCAGCGGCAACATCTGGAGCTCCGATCACAAAGTCATCGAGTGTCGGCGGAGAGATTTGTTCACTGGGGAGAAACGACGATGACGATGATGATAAAAAGCGACGCTCGAGCTTTGGAGCGAAGATGATGGGAATGGTCGGACTGGGAAAGAAGAGTCAGAGCGCCTCCCAGCTCAACCCAGAGGGTCAGTCTCAGTTCAGTCTGTGGCCAAAACAAAATCCAAAACCACAATGGTTTGAAATCCACAGACGGTGTCCCACAGGGATCAGTATTAGGCCCCCTAACATTTACTCTCTATAATGTGCTGCGGAGACGACCAGCTGTCACGAGTCAAGTCTCACATTGGTCAGCCATAAAGACGGATGCTGACTGAATCTCAGAGCAGACAAAGCTTTGTAGACTCGTCCTTGAGGGACAGGAGAGACCCAGTTTGCTGGGAACCACTATGTTCAATGAATGACTCAGTCAGCCAGGCTTGATCTGTGTAGTGTTTTTCACACGAGAACAGTGTGAATTGTTCTGAATTCACTTTGAGTGGTCTAAGTGGGATGAGTTTGACAGGTAGAATCATCACCTCAGCTGTGATTGGTTGCCGACTGTCTGTTTTTTTTGGCTCTTATTTGAACTGAATGATATCTTCTGCCTCTTGCCTGGAGCTAAGTTACCAGTATTTGTGTTCAAATGTTCTGTCCACCCAGAGGAGGAGAAGAAGAAGAAGGTGGTGCGACTTCCTGTCCAGAGGAGCGTAGAAACCGGTTTAGCCGTTGAGTTTAAAGCTCGTTTCACGCGACAACCGAGCCGTGACCCGGATGCCGAGGATCCCAAACCTGGAGCGTAAGAGATAAACTTTTTTATGTTTTCTGTTTTTCTTCCACCTACAGTCCAACATCTTTGATCATTTGTTTTGTGATGTTTGTTTCCTCTCTGCGATGATAAACTCGTCTCTGGATGTTCAGTTTGATTTTTCCAGGAGTGAAGCTGGCGTCAGACAGACAGTTCACTGGATTTCTGGAGGGTTTGGGTCCTGCACAGCTGGCTGGACGGCAGACACTGGCCACGCCCCCTATGGGTAATGACCAATCAGAACTGTATTTATACTTTCTTTAATACTCACATCATTATTGATATTTTTGATTTCTACTTGTCCTGATTGGCTGTTTGGTGCTCAGGTGACATCCAGATTGGGATGGTGTATCGGAAGGAGCGTCTGGACGTGGAGGTGATCCGAGCCCGGGGGCTTGTGGGAAAACAAGGCAACAAGAACACGCCAGGTAGAAAAGCTACACACTGATACACACTGTCACACTGTACTGATACTGCACTCCACAGTAAGTGGCTGACTGACTGCAGTACAAACAGTTTCTGACATATAATCCTACACACAAGTTAACCTTTAAATCAATTTATTTGTTAGATTTGATTATTAAATGCAATGCATAGTTTATTTTGTAGAACAAAGCATATCACTTGTTTGTATTGCTGTTAAAATATAATACACTGTAGTGTTTACAGGATCAGTTAATGTACACATTAAGAAGCTGCTGAAGACAAAAATCACACATTAAATGAAATCAGGCAGACAAGAAGTTAATGTGCTGCTGAAGTTTTTAAACAAAGTGGTTTCAACTGTTCAGACTGCAGCTGATTTGTGTGTGTGTGTGTGTGTGTGTGTGTGTGTGTGTGTGTGTGTGTAGCTGCGTATGTGAAGGTGTATCTGATGGATAACGGGAAGTGTGTGTTGAAGAGAAGAACTCGTCTGGCGAGGAAAACACTCGACCCTCTTTATCAACAACAACTGCAGTTTGAAGAAAACCCAGAAGGAAAAGTACTACAGGTAATACACAAACTTCATGTACACGTCTGCAGCAGATTCAGACGTTTATCTGTTTCATGACGTCTGGTCATAAATATGGAACCTGAAAATGGTTTACCTGACGGTGTCACATGGTCGTCCTCAGCACATGAGTTGGCTTACACTGAACACCTGAAGGACACGTGATCATGTAAACAAACTCACCTGCCATCCAGACTTCTGTCTTCATTGCTTAACTTTAGTTGTCTGTCTGCCGACTGTCTCAATCTGAAGCCTGAGCCTGTCTGTCTCTCTGCCCGTCTGTCTCTCTGCAGATCATCGTATGGGGAGACTACGGTCGAATGGATCATAAATCCTTTATGGGCGCTGCTCAGATCCTGTTGGATGATCTGGACCTTTCCAACATGGTGATTGGCTGGTTTAAACTGTTTCCTGCCACCTCATTGGTGGACCCCGCTTTGGCTCCGCTAACCAATAAGGAGACCGAGGGCAGCAAGTCGTAGCGTCAGGGCGCTCAGCCAACAGTATTGCCATAGCAATGGGTCAGGAGGGAACACGTTGCTGGGTGGAGCCTACAAAAACGATCCTCCCATGGTCCTCCTCTGCTGCTGCATGATGACATCACAAGGATGATGTAATACTGTCAGCTTGATGTCACTGGGAGGAAGAATGAAGGCTCCGCCACCTGAAGCTCAAACAGGAAATGACTCTCCCAATGAGGGAGGAGCAGTGCAGCAAAAGATGCTGGGAAAACAAAGGAGAGGCCATGTGACCTCAAGCTACCAGCCAATCAGAGCAAGTCCTCAGGAGTCATGTGACTGTTGGAGACATGTCCAGAACACTGATGAGTTTCCATGGAGACACAGGAACATGGCTGTCCGGTCCTTTATGTTTTTGCATGGAACAGTAGAATGTAAATAAAAAACTGTTGAACATGAGAACTTGAAAACTTGAAAATAAAGAGATTCTCAACACTCAGTGATTCTCTCTGAAAATGTGTTCTAGACAACCGGACTCTTGGTCCAGTATGGTCCAGACACTCACACACTCACACCTCGGGCCAATGTAGAACAGCCAGTTAACCTGATGTGAACCCGGATAAAACCCACACAGGAACATGCTAACTCCACACAAAAGACTCAGACCGGGATTTGAACCTGGAACCCTCCTGCTATACCACCCTGCCGCCCAAGATTTTACCAGGTTGTCCAGATATCATTCATATGAACCTTTATGGTTTTTCTGTTGTTGCGAAAATGACTCTGATTCTGGTGGTTCTGTAAAGGTTCTGTGGTATCACGGACAACATTCTAGGGTTGTATAGTTCCAGTTAGTCCACATGTATTGAACTAATACATGACAACTCAGCTGATTTATACTGAAGTTTATAATTCACTAAATAAACTCATTTTTAAGTTTGAATGTTTGAACTCTGGACCTTATTTCTAGTCAGTTTATTGTAACAAATCTAAGACAAACTACACAAAAATATTTTTTATTTACCAAATCAGGTAACTGAACATAGTAATAGTTTTAATTCAACAGGATGTAAAGGAAAAGGTTGCAGTGATACCACTTTACACAAACTTATTCTGGTCCTCCTTACTTTGACAGACTCAGACTGGTAGTTTTATTCTTTTGTTAATATCTCGTGATTAAAACTAAAAGTAGGGAGGAAAAAAACTCACCCCGATGAAGCATCTTTCTGGAGGTCTGCAGCCTCTGTTTGAGTCTTCAGCCTGACCAGCAGGGGGCGCCATATCCCCTCACTTCCTCTTCTGTTGCTTTCAACAGGAACCTCAGTGCACACTCGATTTTTTGGATGCAGTAACCTGAGACAAAGTCAGACTGAACAGACTGAAACATGAACCTTTAATCTTTAGTGCAGTTTAACAGTTTTTGTTTTTTCTTTTTCTTACTTTACAGACTCAAAGAAAAATCACCAAACAATCTGAATCATGCAGGTCAGAAACAACACAACAACAAATTAACACAATAAGAATGATAACAATAATAACCACAGTCATATTAATAATAATAATAATAATAAATATACACAGTCACACTCTCACAAGGTCAGCTGAGATCTGAGTACCAAAAACACAAAATTATAAATCCAGACGGGTCAGTTTGAATGGCTTCAGTTTGAGGAGGAGTAAACCAGGAGGACTCAGTTTGTGTGTTTTCTCACAAAATCGGAGATAAAACGGATGAAATCCTGAACCTTCAAGTTAGATACACACTGAACCGAACCTTCAGCCTATCTGGGTCCAGACCTTCAGTCCTCTGCAGTCTGGATCTTTGAGTCCTTTATGTTAAAAATGTGTAAACACGACTTGGGACCTTTGACCTTTCAAATGCGCAACAAGCGATTTAAGCTGCTCTTACATGTTTAGCTTTCTCTTCACAGATGGATCTTGGATGTTCTTGCAGAAGGCTCAGGCCTAGAAGCTTTTCTGTAACAGGAACTTTTCTGTGTTTTAGAACAAAACATTCTAGAAATTTCCCTTTAGAACCAGTCAGACACCCAAATGGAAATCTGAGGGTCACATGACCTGAGGAGGCGGCCCAGCTAGCGTTAACATCAATCCTTGGCTAACTACTGTCGACTGACTGGTTTTCATTTTTATAAAACATGAGGACTGAAAATTTGTGCTTCATTTTCAGTGTGAACAAACCCAACGTGTGACAGGAAGGTAAATAACTTGAGACAAGCAAGAAGATATTTTACGAGCTGATGATCACACGTCTTATGAACACGTGGTCACCGCGGCTGCTGACCAGCCACACTTTATGAAGCTGATGAGTCAATAATCATGGGAGCATCACTATGCGTGTCAAACAAACAATAGGAGTGACAAATGGGTAGAGGAAGTGTGGTGTGCAACATGAAATTCTGTATGTAATAAACATACACTGCAGTGAAGGTAAGAAGTGCTCCATATCTCACAGTTAGTCTGTACTCAGAAGTTTGTTAGTTTTACAGTGCAGCACTTTCAGTACCTCCCCTAGTCATGTGACCCTTGCATCAGACTAGGAGGCCAACATGTCCAAGATGCAGAGGCAGAGAATGTTCCTGGATCAGGGTTTAATGTTCTCATCAACCAAGAGCCACCACGTTGTTCTATCAGGACACAGATTACAGTTGTACCAACGAGAAAGAAGTTCAGCATGTCGTACCGAGCAGGAGGAGGCGAGTGTTTTAACGGACAGATCAGGGGAACAACTGGGGAGAGTTTTCAGAGTCGTACCAACATCAGGATCCAATTGGTGATTTCGCTTGCCCTGGCCCTTAATTGGTCTGCTCATCTCCAACATCACTAAAAGCTAACCATTACTGCAGCTAACATGCTAACAGGTATTCAATCATCCTGTGTTAAAGTCCGGTTAAAGTGTTAACATTAAGGCTGGCTGTTACCAAGTCTTATCTGTTAGCCTGTTTGCTAATTGTAGTCCAGTGTGAAATGTTAGCGTGTTGGCTAGCTGTCTGAGGTCCTGGGTCAGAGTAGTGTTAGTGGAGTTAGCCAGTTGGCATGTTAGCTAACTGTCGGAATACAAAAGGGTCGTATTAGCTGGATTACCTGTGTCAGTTAGCATTTTAGCTACCTGTAGGTGTTGGGTCAGGGTATTATTAGTATTAACCAGCGAGTTAGTCAGTTAGCATGTTAGCAGAGCAGCAGCAGCTCGTCGTCGCTGCTCTCCGGCTTGCCTGTGGCCTCCAGACAGGTATCGGGAATCTGAGCCGTGTGGACCATCCCGCAGTGTTCACAGGGGCCGTCCCGCCCTCCTCGACAACCGTTTCCATGGTGATGGCGAGAGGCATGGCCTGTGGTGGAGGAAGGGTGTGGCTCCAGCAGCGGCTGTCGGACATCACTCACCGAGGAGGAGGAGTCAGAGTCAGAGACGGGGATCAAGAGCTCCACGTCTTCATCTTCTTCTCTGCTTCTTCGCTCCGCAGCCTCAGTCCCACTTCTTCCTGTCTCCAGTTGGCGAAGCGGACTGTGATTGATCCAGGTCTGGTCCTGCTGGTTCTGGGTGGCTCTGGTCAGGTTTCTAGCAAGACGATGGAGGTTCTGGGCCAGTCGCTGCAGAGCAGAGGTGGGTGGAGCGTGGCGCTCTGAGGTATTAGTGTGACATCTGGGTTCTGGGCTGGATGTTACCACAGCAACCGGGCTAGCAGGAGGTGGGGCCTCTCTGGTCCTATCACAACCTCTATCGCGCCCAGGTGTCAAAGAGGTCGCTGATGTCGACACGGATACCACTGCCTCCACAGCGCTGGATGGGGGGGTTTTCTGGGGTAGGGGGGTAACAGATCCGCCCACTGCGCCCACGCCACGGTCCCTCCCTCGCTCGCCCTCTGTGTCTGTGTCATCTGAGTCCGGAGACAGCAGATCTGAACCAGAACTCCCAGTGCTCCCAGTGCCAGCACTGTCCTCCAGGTCAGCAGAGACCAGGGCCAAAGAACCAGACCGCCGGGACCGTGAGAGGGTGAAGAGACGGCGCCACAGGTTGTTATGACGTCCAGAGGAGGGGAGTCTAAGGGAGGTAAAGCCGAGCTGAGAGCGGACTGCCAGACGGAGGTTTTCCAGGACGGACGCCTGAGGACACAGAGTTGAATTAAAGGGATTTTTAAGGGAAGGAGACTTTATTTACAGATTGCTCATTAAGGAAATTACGTCTCTGTGAAGCTTCGATCCTACGACGAGCTTCTGTTTCAACAAAGAATCAAAAGCAGCCGACTGTAGGACATATTTATCTTACGGCTGTTTAACAGCTATAATGAAACTACAGCACTGTGGCCTATTTCACCCTCAGCTGTGCATAAACTACAGGTTAGATCTTTTAAAATGCAATGTGTACCTAATCATTATCATATCTGATCGACTGCTGACTGCTTGGCAGAAAAGTGAAAATTTAAACATCTCCACTTCAAATTCCTTCTTATACGATCACAAGCTCTAACAACTATTTAAAGCTCAGGGACCCTGATGTGACAGTGAAGAGACATCACAAAAGACAAAGAGACGAGTCAAGTCTGAAAATGCAGAGGTGGGTCAGCTTGCTGAAAGGTATGACTAACTGGATGGAGAGGTGGGCTTCTGTGTATGTGTACCTGACTCCCAGAGCACACTGGGAAATCCTCCACAGGTGGGATCAGTCCCTGGGCAATCAGCTGACCGTATGAGGGCGGGGCTTCCCTCCTCAGTAGTTCTGCCTCCACTCTGGACAGCTGGGTCTCAAAGGACCTGAAACAACATCACGCAGCTTGTAAAGAAGAGAACAACGACCAATCTGAGGCTGCAGGGATGACACAGACGTCGGCCTGTCCTCACCTGCGTTCAAACATGCGCAGTGAGTAGAGTTTGCAGGTGCAGCCGAGGGCGATGACCAACAGGAGGCCGCAGATGAGGCTGCCGATGACAGCGGCGGTAATGACTCTGGTGGGAACGATGACGGGACAGCTCTCCTCGTCGCTGCCGTCACCACAGTCGTCCTGAGCGTCGCACACCCACGATTCAAACACACAGCGGTTGTTCTGCAGGGAGGTCAGAGGTCACACTTAACCACAAGTTTATTTTCCATCAAGAGAGCCAATAAAAACATGAAAAGGTCAAAGCTGTCATACCGACATTAAAGGTGTGTTGACCGATTCAGTACGAGCACTCAGTGCCAGAAAACATTCCCCCTTACTTAGCTGTAGCCTTGGAGTGATTTAAATGATTTTTTCCCTTAACTAAGATGACCCAGTAATGACAAGAAGGCAGCAGAACATCCTTTCATTCATGTGATGCAGACCTGCTGACTGAATATGGAAAACAGGTTTTAATACTTAAAAAGTTACCGGAGCCTGGATGGACTGCCGGTGATAATGGGTACATTCTTATACAATCATAATCGATCAGTGAGGTCATATTTATCCAACTTGCTCTCACTGACTCAGAAGAAGAAGAAAAAGAAAAAGAAGTGCTGTATGCTGCTGTTCTCATGACGTCAAAGTGCTGCACCGGGACAGAAACCACAGCACAGACTAAAGGGACACACATGCCGTCGCCTCAGGGACGTTTTCACACTTTCAGAGGACAACATGGCTGTAATTTTCAACACGATTTTCCACAAGAGTTCAGAGAGGATAGAAAACAAGTTTTACCACATCAAATCTTCTTAGAGCTGTGGAATATTAAACCCTGTGCATAAAAATGTGAAAACGTTGTCTATTTGAGGATATTTAATTTGATAAGCAACTCATGACGTTATGCATTCTGATGTTTAGCAGCGGACGGGTTTCGGTACCTTGCAATGGAAGTTTCCCGGCTGGCAGAAGAAGCAGTTTTTCTCATCAGAACCATTGGGGCAGCGGTTCTGGTAGTTGCAGCGGTCCGATCGGGGGTAACACGCTCCGTTTCTGGAGCATGGGAACTCGTCCTCCTGACACGAGGAACAGTTGAGCTCGTCCCGACCGTTGGGGCAATGCCAGTATCCATCGCAGCGCTGCTGCTCAGTGTAACAGCCCCAGTTCCCCCCACAGGGAACCTCCCATGGCAGACAGAACCCGTCCACCTGAGGGACACAGAGGCAGAGATCCACAGGAACAAGTTACACAGAACCTGTACATCTTAAAAACACAGAGGCACAAGTGTAAAACAAAGTCAAACACACCTGGTAGGTGACGTTGAACCCTCTGGCAGCGTTGATCTTGTCTGCGTAGAAGTGAACTCGGAGCTGACCAGACGATGAAACCACAGCAACAGGCGCCCTGGAGTCAAACGCTGTCAGCACCCTGAGGAGACGGCGAGGGTTCTCCTCCAGGCCGTCATAGACCTTAACGTAGTCGCCATAACCTGTGCCATCAAGTTTAAAGTCTGTAAACCTCAGGATGACCTGCAGGAGGAGACATGAGAGGAAAGAGGGGGAGATCACCGACAGTTCAGAGAGGAACTGAAGGGAATTTAATCTTCTGCAACATCTTTTGTTCTGTGTTGGAGGTCAGAGGCTACCTTCCTGTGGTCTCCAGTGTCGATCAGCCAGGTACAATTGCTTCCTGGAGGGTAAAAGTCAGGGTAGTTTGGAGAGCTGAAAGAGCCATAGAAGTTCCTCAACCATTCTCCACATGTAGGAACATCACAGTCAATCTCATCACCAAGGTCCTGCAAAAAGAAAAGACAAACACAAAAACACATTCAACACATACAGCATGTTTGGGATTAGCCCAGGGAGGGGAACTGATGAGCTGGACTGAGGATAGTGTCGCGAAGCGGTCGGAACCTTTAGGAACTACTGAACACATGGGAGAGTAGGAGGACGACGAGCTGGAGGACGTTTCTCTGAAGGAGGGCAGTGAGGCGGTCAAAGGCTCAGAAACAGGAAGCGGACCAGCCATTTACTTCTGTGGGGATATCGGGAAGGTCATGGATTCCACATGTGTTTTATGGACTTTGTTCGTGATCCTTTGGGTGTCTTGTGGGGTCAGTGCAGGACTCTGGCTACAGGAGGTGTTCTGAGCTCCCTGGTCATTCACTGTGAGAGCTCTCAGGGGTGTTCTGTTTGTGAACATTTCAAACATTCACGTACAAATGCTGTCCCACAGCAGGCTACAACGCTGAAAAGCATCTCTCACGTTATGAAACTGAAGACATAAAATAAAAAAAATGACAAAAATACCGATTTAAGTAGTCCCACCTTGGTTATACTTCAACATTCAAAGCCCCCAATATTTATGTCTCGCATTGCACTAAGTGATATCTGATATCTGAAGTGTCTCAGACGAGTTTTCAGCTCGTCTTATCCACAGCTGATTTCGAGCTTCAGTGTTGCACTGGACCGACTCTCACACCATCAGCTTCTTGTGCTGACAGCCTTTTGTTCTGGTTTTATACCAACATGCGGGCCCATCTCACATTCCACATCTACACAACCTGCTGATGAATCGCTGCAGCAACACAAACGTCAGTCTCTCACGAGCTTCGTCTGAGCTGATAAGGCTCAGTCTGTGATGCTGTAGCTACATTGTTACCTGGCAGTCGATGCTGCCGTCGCAGCGCAGGCTGTGCGGCAGGCAGGTGTAGATTCGGGTGTAGCGGGACAGGCAGGGGAACTGATTCAGGCTGCAGGGCTGGAAGGAGAACGGCGAGTCCACACACAGCTCCTCATCTGAATTGTCACCACACTCGTCCATGGAGTTACAGCGCCACCAGTCTGGGATGCACTTCCCATTGGAGCAGTGGAACTGGTCCACATCACAGCTGGACGCCTCTGGCTTACCTGCAACAATAGGACATTAGTGATCGATAAGAGCCGGCTTGTAAATGTGATGATGTGTTCTGGCCTCTTTCTGCTATCCTTCAGAATCTTCCACTTCAGTCCCTTCAGGCTTCATGAATCAGCCGGGAGGACTTAAATCAGTCTCTCGTCCACACATGTGCCAGCGTCGTGTGATCCGTAAACAACCGTTACATAACAGCAAGAGGAGCTGCCAATGCGGATGATCAAAGGCAGAAGCAGGACACACAGGTTGTCAGTTCAAATTCCTGCTGCACTGAGAAACCTGTCGACCATCTGAGCTTCAACAGTACAGCTTCAGAGACCTGCAGACCTACAGGTTGTCCTCACCACTGATGTAGGACAGTCTGAAACCCTTCCCCGTGAGACTGTCATCAGAGTGGAAGTGGATCCAGACGTGGTCCTGGGAGGAGACGTAGGGTGGTGGTAGGGAGGAACCACAGACCCGCAGTCCATCCAGGCTTCTGTAGCTGCTGATGGACATCCAGTCCAAGGAGCAGCGATGGGAGCCCTGGAGATCAAAGTCCTGGAAACTACAGCAGGAGAGAAGAGGAAATGATTTGAGACACAAGAACTCCGTTTTCTGTCCTGGTTCTGACTTATTCTCTGACAGAGTGTGAACCGGTTCAGTTTTGGCACTGATATTGAACCTTCTGAAATGTCACCAGCCCTCTTTAATGATTACTTATTAGATTAGAGTCAAATTTATTGTGGGTCCAAAGAGTACAGTTACTGAACCGATACAACTCCTGCGTTGTCATGACAGCGTGAGACTGGGGTTACCTCTACAGAGCCATTGGAAGCACACAAACAAATAGGAAATATTTTCATTTTTATTCAGACTGAAGCGGACGCAGTGTGAGGACACGAACATATACGTCTTCAGAACAACTTCCTGTGTCAAACAGTTAGCTCTGGTGCTGTCACCATGGAAACAGGCTGTTTGTCACCTGATGGTGATGGTGTCTCCTGGTCGGGCTCTGATGTTCCAGCTGCAGTTCAGTTTGGCTGGATACTGAAAGGGCCATCCGGGGCTGGTGATGACGCCGCTGGATGCCCGCAGGAGCTCTGCCACGTCACCACAGGCTAAACAGACAGACGGGCTGTTAGACTGACACTGCTGATGTTTAACTCATCCAGGTGCTTGTGTTTGATGTGACAGCAGTGTGGCTGTGACCTCACCGTTAGAAATCCCTGACACGTAGACGTTGTCATTCCTCTGAGTCACAGCAATGCATCCTGGGAAACACACATACAGTTAACAGGAAGGTGATAACAGAAGCACTGCTATTACTGCTCGAACTGAAACAACGTGGACAAACACGAGTCATCGGTAAAGACGCACAGATAACAACATGTGCTGTGATTTTTTATGAATAAGGACGAGTCCACAAGCCTAATTAAAAGTACATAATTCAGTTGGTTCACCACCTCAACTGCCTAACGTCCTGAGGGAAGTCATTGTTGTGTCACTCAATAATTCAAAAGGAGTCTGAGCTGTGCAGTCACATCCTGTTCAGGATAAACTACACACTCATTGTGTTTACCTCAGTCAGATGGTTAAAGTCTGCTGTCTGCATTAAAAAAGCACTGAAACCACAAACAGGCTACCAGCTCTCTCACGCACGTCCATGAAGAGCTCAGCTGACTCGAAATCAGTCATTTACCATTTTGAGAGTCAACATGTTTAAATAACTTAATGTGTCAACAAGCTGGAACTGTGATCATTTAATCTGGAGGTTGCCGATTTGACCAGCTTTGATGATAAACTGTGACCTTCAAGTCTTTTTTCAAACAGAAAGAACAAAACTTTTTTTCAGTTAACATTTCACTACCCGTCCTTGAGTAAACCAAAGAGGACATAAAGATGTGAAGACTCCACCTTGGACTCTAATCAAGAAATAAATTAGCTGATTAATCATTAAATCAGGGGTTAACAGACAAATTAACTGAAGTTCATCTAATATAAACAACACAACCATATCAACAATACAGAAAATGTAACTGAAACCAAAATGTTTAAGTATAAATTTGGGGCACATTTCTACTTGAAGACTTTGAAGATTTTTTCTTCTGTGAAGACCCTCAGAACAGGAAGAGAAGTCACCCTACAGGGCGTGATGTCAAAGCACAGGTTTTTTCGTTTTTAATTCCTCACACCTTTAATGAAAAGCATCATTATAGCCTGGTAACAGCTGTTCCTCATTCAGTGAACTTACCTGGCAGAATGAGCAGGTAGACGATGCATGCCGAGCAGCTCTGCCTGCAGCCTGATCTGAGGGCCATGGTAACCCTTATGTCTCCAACAGCTGAAAGTTATTTTGATGCTGATGATGAGTGTCACTGCACACCTGGATGAGCTGGCAGCTATATATCATCACAAATCAAATAAAACACTGGAGTCTGTCTGGAGGCAGGTCACAGCAGCCAAAGACTGACCTCAGCTCTGTAGTGCTCAATTATCTGTTAGCTTAGCATCTGCTACACCCAAAGACCTGAAAATAATGCAGATCAGCGGGGTGTTGTATCTATGTCTACTCTAATATACCTGCAAACTAAGCTTACAGTCAGAGCTACCTGCTCTCACATGATAAACCGTCTCCTTCTGATGGAAACAAAGACCTCAGACCGCCATTAGCTCCGGATAACAGCTAACGTTAACTGTTAGCTCAATAGTACCAAAAGATTAAACAGACATTTCACCACTGTAACAACCTCTGCTGCCTCAATACAACCATACATCACGGAAACAACCCGGGATATATTTTAAAATGGGGCCACACCACTACAACGGCAGCCAGCTAACGTTAACTGAACAATATAAGCTACGGCTATTTCTACTGACATAAATAAACCAGAGGCTAACGGCTAACCAGTCTCCTCCAGCTGAGCCCGGCTAAGGGGACTAACATCAATAATACTGGATGATTAGCTGATACATGTTAATGGAGCTAAGCGGCTAGCTAGCTTGTCCTTCCCCACAACGAGGGCAGAAAGAACTGAACAGGACAGTTAACCCGGGTTAATCGGAGCTAACCCGAGCTAACTAACATAACTAAGCAGATGTCAGCAATGCGAGCGTCGCTCCGTCTGTCGGTCTGGCGACATCTTCACAGTTGGGGTTAGCTGCTAGCTGTTAGCTTTAGCGTCGAACAACAACAGTACGCAAGCGGCAGCTGTGTGCGTGCGTGTGTGTGTGTGTGTGTGTGTGTGTTGATGTGGGTAAGCCCCGCCCCTCCGTGTGTGTGACGTAATGAATCCATCCGTCTTATCCTCTGATATAACAATTACACTCACAAATCCCCTCTGAAACGGTCAGACTTCCACAGACAGAAGCTGTCACGACAGGAACGTTTTGCACCAAACGTTCAGATTTGGTTTAACTACGAACTTCTCATCCTTTCTGTGACTCTGAGCACAGCCATGAAATGAGCAGTTGTAGCTCCTCTCAGCTGTGTGGACTCAACACCCTCACCCCAACCCCCACCAGCACACAGTGAAAGTGTCCACCTGCTGCTTTTGTTGTCCACCAACCCCCACCTTTCTTGTAGTTCTCTCAAGTCATTACATTATTTTACTGTATCATTTAACTTTCTCATATGCACTTTAACAGATGGATCAGTGTCTGTTGGACAGAAAAATAGTGATGTGTTGTGACATCACACAGGTGAAACCCTGAATGGTCTACCTGAAGAGGGAAGGTTCAACACATAGAACCCGTCACAGCATGAGCCTAGACTCTCCAACATTGTTTCCAGATTAAATCCAGTATGATACCAAAGATAACCGGGCTGGAGGAAGACCAAAGAGGAGGTTTATGGAGTGAAGAAGGACAGGAAGGTAAGATAAGAACTTTATTGATCCCACAGGAAATTGTTGGAGTTGGTGTGAGGGAAGAGGACACAGAGGACAGGGCGAGATGGAAGCAGATGATTCGCTGTGGTGACCCCTGAAGGGCACAGCTGAAAGGAAAAGAAGAAGAAGATGCAACTGAGCAGGTGATTTTCCATCAGATTCATTTCCATGCCTGATTTCCAAGAAGCTGAAAAAAGACAGACAGGAAGTGACAATCTTTAACATCATCAGCTGACTGACAAGCTGACTCTCCACCAGCTGATCCTCCATCTTCTTCCACCCTCCCCAAAGAGCAACCAGAGATACAGGGCTGGAACAGTCCCATGGACATTTGAAAACAAAGCCTGAACAAAAAAAGGATCCATCCATCCATCCAATTATTTTCCGTACCACTTAGCCATCAGGGTCGTGGGGGAGCTGGAGCCAATCCCAGCTGACTGACTACGGGCGAGCGGCGGGTTCACTCTGGATTGGTCACCAGCCAATCGCAGGGCCGACACACAAACATAGACACTCACACACTCACACCTTGCGGCCATGAAGACTGTGCATGTCTTCGGGAGGAAGCTGGAGAACCCGGAGAAAACCCACGCAGGCACAGGGAGAACGTGCAGACTCCACACAGAAGGGCCCAGACTGGGACTCGAACCAGGAGCGCTAACAGCGCTAACCACTGCACCACCGTGAGAAAAGAGAAACAACTGCACTGAAATACTCTTTTTAGTTTAGTTATCTTTGCTAATGATTGTTTCTGACAGCAGTGTGTGGTCATATTGTGTCCAAATATTTCAACAAACTGAACTTTGATGCTTTGGTGATCTTGTTTGTGAAACTTTTGATGCCAATAAAAACCCTTTGAACTGAATTTAACTGAAATAAATGCTATGTTCCAGCAGAAAACCACATGCTGCTATCCAAAAATTATTTTGAGACAAATTAATGGTGTTACTGAAGCTCTCTGTGTGGTTTGTCTAAGTTCAAGAGCTCGGCAGCCTCTTGGATCGAGTAGTGTTGGAGGGGACCAGAAACACCAAAGCTATAATAACAATAAATAATACCCAAAGTCTGTGCGTACAGTGAAACAGCCACAGGGGGACATTTTACTGCACTGAAAACTTTAAGTACATGTTCCTTATTATACTTTGACTGAAGTAATGTTTTCAGTGTAGGATTTTATTAGGAAATTCAAAATGTTAAGTATTTAATCAGAGGACTCGGGAATTGGGTGGGTGGTGGACCACGTCTCTAACACCCTGCTACATCAGACTCAAACTGGGTTGGAACCATTGACATTGACATTAAGATATCCGATATTAAGTCTCCACTTCCTCCTGCTGAGAAAAACTGAACTCCTGTTGGCCATCTTCATATACAGTCAGTTGTCTGAACACAATAATGTGAACACACAACAGTCTAATTAATTCAGACTGAATTTTAAGTTTTAAGTAATTTCTCTCAGACTAATCGCAACAGTTTTGTATTTTTTATTCTTTGACTTTATTTAAAAACACATTTATCAACTGTTTCATCAGCTGGCTTCCTGCCATCATCTTTTCAGTAAAAGTATTCAAAGTTCTTTGCATCATGTAAAACAGAAGGTCTCTTTCTCAGTCAGATGTTTTGACATGTTTTCACATCTTGTGTGAGCTTCCCTCAGTGAGAGGGTGAAGAGCAAAGACTGTGACATCATAACAATGACATCATTACACACTGAGGTATTTAATTCAGTATAATTTAATGCAGTCAGACTGAAGTGGAGCTAACTCAAGAAATCAAAACTTCAAACATTCAGTTCTCACAAATTTTAGTTTGTGAAAGTGAGTCGAGGTGTAACTTGACATCATCACACTGAGACAATGAGCAGATATTTGTTGTCACGGTGACAGCTCAAGTCAGGAAGTAAAAAGTAGAAACGTGGTTTCTGACTTGCTGCATGTTCACATGTTTACAGGTGTGGGCAGTGCAAGTAAATAGTGAGTGACCAGCAGGGGGCGCTCGGTTGCTCCACATGTCCATCTGCTGCAGCTACGATGGGCACGATGCTGCTGGTGGCGATGGGTTTCTCATGTATCTCTGCAGGAAGTGGCCCAGACTGAAGACTCTCCCCCACCCAACAGCAGGGCTCATACTGATGAAGTCATCCAGGTTCATGTGACTCTCTGAGGAGGAAACACATTGCAGCGATGTCATCATGAGGTCACAGGGCTTCCATCATCAAATATGCTGACATCATGTCAATGAAGACATGTTGCAGGAGGAGTCATGTGACCTGCTGTGTGTATGGGGTGGTAAGGAGGGGGGGGCATCTTCCATGTTCCGTCAGGGTTCTTCATGTGCGATCGATCTGATGCAAAGTTCAACAGGAAGATTTCAGCAGGGACCACACGCAACTTCCTGTTGGAGCACAGACACAGGTACGCTTTACTGTGATGTCACTTCCTGTGGTGTTCAGGTGTGTCTTACCTGTGGTACGCAGGTCTGATGTCGTGGTCTGAACGGATCGCCTCAGCGGCATACAGCTGCAGGCTGCAGGGAAATGCCAGCTCAGAGTCCAGATCATAAACCAGAGGGTCCGTCTGGAGACCGACCTGCAGCAGGACCACGTGGTAGTCCTGAAACACACGATTACATCATTAATGACATCATTACTTTTATAAACTGTCAAAGATGCAGAGACATCACAGACCCAGATGACTGGCTGGTCTCCACGTCCGGACTTCTGCTTCCACAGAGGAACCTGATGGACAACAAACAGAGCAGCTTAAGATCAAGACAGGTGATCACAGCAGGATGTTTTAGAGAACCTGATAACAGCTTTGGGCCTGGCAAATGTTCTAGCAGCCTCAAGTTCTCACCATTCTGTTCTCATTAGAGATGAAAACCACAAACAGTTCTTCCAGCGGTGCAGTTCTCTCCGTTCTCACAAACTCGCAGAGTTTCCAAACATTTTCTTCACTGCAGAACAAGCACCAACAACAGAACCAGTGAGACACCAGTTGAACCTGCCAGCAGAAACTGCGTTGAACTGGTAGTCTTTCTTGAGCTTATAGTTAATGAAGGTGAGACGCAAGGTTCCATAGCCAATCAGATGTCAGGATTTTCTTCAACCTGAGAACAATTATGTGCAGATATCTCCTGTCTGTGGTGTCTATCCTGACCAGTTGCTCCACATACTTTGATTTACATTTTACTGCGTGCAGAGAGTACTTTGTATACCGACAGACTACTGTGATGAACCTTCTTTACCACAAAATGTTCCTTCAGAATGAGGTTTCTAACTTAACTTACTTTTACGTCTGTAGAGCTTCATAACATGAATACCGACTCACTGTGCTACAGAATACACGTTGCAGTATTACACAGTACACGTTGGAGCACAAAATATGTCGTAGTTTTACCAGTAACAGCTGGTATAAACGCAGTCTTCGCGGCACGGAATGATTCCGTCTTCCCTCTTCATGTCGGCATTACACTGAAGAGGCTCCGCCGTGACGTCATCTCCTGTAGACCCATTAAACTTTTCAAATTAAGAGCATCCGTTGGCCGGACGTGCATGTTGCTTCTTCTCGTATATTTTTGTTTTACTTGAATGATTCGTTAGATTTTTTCTTCTTTAATAATCTCCGTGCGAAAGCTACTAAAAACCAGAAATCCGACCTCAACCTTCAAAAAGGTTTTGACTGGTCTGTATGGAACGGCCAACGGGCCAATATTTAACTTACTTTATTAATCCCAAACTGGGAAATTACTTCTCTGCATTTAACCCATCACTGACTGAAACACACAGGAGCAGTGGGCTGCGTCAAGCACCCGGGGAGCATATTGGGGGTTAAGTGCCTTGCTCAAAGGCACATCAACTGGCTAATGGGAGGTGGGAACATTATCACTCCACCACACTCAAAATCTTTCCTGCCCATCCGGTGGGGGAATCGAACCAGCGACCTTCCGATCACAAGCCGCTTCTCTAACCTCTAGGCCACGGCTGCCCCCAATTCCCCCAATATTCGCTTCTGCAGTGTACTTGACAGGGAAATGAAGCTGTCACAGGTTCAACACTAACCCCAGGAAACATTGTTTCTTCTCTGGAAATGCTAATGTATAATGTTAAGTTACCAGGAGGAACATGAATCCCTCCAACAGGAAGCATGAACCATTAGTCACCAGACTCCTGAATCATCATGGTAACAACACACAGCAGATGACAAACAAACTGGTCATAAAGTTTCGATTTAATTAAAAACAAAACACAAAGAAAAGAGTAACAAGGTCAAACAAGGGCAGCAGGTGGTATCCTAGCAACCTGTCAGTGCTGACCACTGCTGGGGTGCCAGGCAGGTTGCTAGGACAGCACAGGCAGGGGGAGCTGTTTGCTGGGGATGCAGGTTGCTAAGTGAAGAGTCGGATGGTGGCGTCGGCTCCGGAGGAGAAGATCCACGGCTGTGAGGGGTGAAAGGTCACATCGAGCACACCGAGGTCATGTGTGATCACATGACCTCTGAGAACCTTCACCGGGACGATCAGCGGGTTCTGCAGGAGGTCGCTGAGGAGAGGGCAGACAGGAAGTCAGTGTGGAGTACTGTACTTTGCAGTACACTGTATTAGTGCATGTAGTACTGTGTATTACTTGTAAACAGTTCCGTGACAGACGATAACAGATCCGTCATCAGATGCTGAAGCGAACAGTGGATAAAGTCTGTGATAGGCCACACCTCTCACCGCTTTCTTATGGTGTCTGCAGACAAGAAGTGACAATTAATATGATCAATAACATCAACAGGATCAATACAACATACAACAGTACCCAATTTCCCCCAGGGATTCTGATTTTGATTCCGAACAGAATCAGTACACATGAACTCTGTGATGTACTGATTCGTCACTTGATGACTGGCAGCTTCGTACCGTAACATCTTGTAAGGTTTGGTTGAGAGGTCGAGGTCGAACCAGCTCAGCCTGCAGTCATAACTACCACAGATCACATGATCACCTGCAGACAGAGAGACACATGAGACAGAGGCTCTGCCCCTCAGCAATGTGTGGGCTGCGGTGAATCTGAAGCTGTTAAATGGACAAATAAAAATGGCCAACACGTTTCCACTTCCTTCCACTGTACCAAAAGTGAAGCCAAAATATACAAGTGCTACCATCTTGTTCTGGTGATGTCATGTGGAGCCAACATCTGTGCAGTAGTGATTGAGAGATGGAGCTGCGGTACTGAGTTCCCACCCACATACACATCTGAGCCAACCAGGAGCAGCACTTGGCTGTCAGTCATGACATTTCAGCCCCTTTTTATAGCATCAAATAAGTAATGAAAACCAAATTTATAAATGAACTCTTGAACAAACAAATCGACCAGAGTGATAAGAACAACCTAAAATGGCAGAAACTGTCTTTGGGAAACATTTAATTGAACTGTACTTTGAGGTTTTAGTTAGGCTCATGTCCCATCTGCTGACATGGAAGGGGAGGGACTTATGAGCTGTATTGCAGCCAGCCACCAGGGGGCATCCAGATGTTCTGGCTTCACTTTGGGGGACCTCACATGTCATCCATCTCAATACACAGTTAGTGTACTGTGCTGAATGTGGTTACCTCCAGGGTGGACTGCCATGCTGGAGATCCACTTGGAGTTGGCCTGTAGTTTTTTGGTCATTTCCTGTTTCACCAGGTTGTAGATCCGGACAGAGCGCTGCGTTGCCACAAAGAAGTAGGGCCTGATGGGGTGGAAGGATACACACTGAACCAGACCTTTGTTCTTCCTGAATGGGTTCTGGCTCCTCCTCCGGCTCACCTGGTGGATGAACACCTGCAGGTGGCTCGAGTGATCCGGCATAACCGAGGCCAGGTAGTCTCCTTTAGCATGCCACACCACCTGGTGAACAGCCTGAGGACATCAAAACTGAATGATTAGTTCAGTTCAGGTACTGACCAGGTGTCTATAGTGAAACAGCTGTGTTCTCTCACTTTGGGGTGATGTATTTTGAGGCGGATCCCCTGGTTAAGCCCCTCCCCCTCCCCCTCACTCCAGGTGACAGACTCCACCCCCTCTGCCTCCTCTGCCTCCAGATGACCAGTCAGGAGTCGCTCTGTTGACAAAACAACCTGTCTGTCTGCCAGAGAGGGAGACAGGATCAACACTACAGAGTCCCTGTAACAGAGAGACACACATGTCATCAGAGAGAGAGAGAGAGAGAGACAGGTCATCAGAGACAGTGAGACAGGTAATTATGGTCCTTACGTGGCAACAGCCAGCAGGCAGACAGACGGGTTTGGGTTCCAGGCGACGCTCTTCACAGCTCCACCCACTTGAAACGTCTTCATGCAGCGAGACGAACACACCTCCCAGCACCTCACAGAACCATCATCACTACCTGGATACACACAGTGAATACACAGTACTTACACACAGTAAATACATACAGTAGTCAAACACAAAGAGAATACACACTGAGTATTTGCTACCTGAAGCGAGCCACTGTCCTGATGGAGACACGCTGATGGAACGGACCAGACCACTGTGTCCCCGATACACCTGAATACAGAGACAGGCAGAAGATGAGAGGGAGGATTCACCTGTGTGTGTCTGCGCCTGTCTGCTGCACGTGTGTGTGTGTGTGTGTACCAGAGACTGTGTTGTTGGAAACGGTTGCAGGTCTTTTGGTTTGGGAAGTTTGGGAATCAGGTCCTCTGGATTGACGTTCACCTGCAGACAGACAAGTAGAGAGGCAGACACACGTTACCAATCGCACGTCCCTGTGTACCGATTGGCCGGAAGGGGTTTGGTGTTTCAGGTGTAGCCACAGGTGTTTCAGTTACCCTCATCTTCCTCTGGCGGGGACACAGGTAAAGATCGAGGCAGCGCTCGAACCTCTCGTGGATGAAACGAGGAAATGCAGGAACCTGACGGAGGCTGGAGAACTTCCTGGGAACAAATGGAATCTTCCTGTCTGATGGATCCTGCTGCTCCCACAGAGCTCGCTGCAGAGAGGGAGACAGGTGTACAGACAGGTAAAAAGAGACATCTGTAACCAGGTGAGCTAAACAGGAGTCCTGCTGGCGTACCTCCTCCTCAGTGAACAGATACTCAGGTGGGGGGTTGTAGGACTCATGGTGGCCCGGTAGAGGGATTTTGGGGGCAGGCAGGTGCATCCTGTGTTTGGCCAGAAGAGACGAGTCTTCACTGGCCCAGAGGTCGTAGTAACGCCCCCTGCTGTCATCCTCCACCCGCCGAGGTTTGATCCAGCCCATCTTTATAGCATGAACAAGCTTAGAGACTTTCTCCTTTTCAGTGAGAGACGGGATGAAGCTGCGTTTATGTTCTGGTCTGTTAGTGACCGGGTGGATCATCAGGTCTTTACTGAAGAATTCCACCTGAGGCTGAGGAGGACAGCAACAACAGGTATTTTTAAACAGGCTAAAACAAGGATCCATCCATAAGAACATTTCAATGTGTCCAGATGTGGACAGGTTAATAAGGGTTTGAACACAGGACAGAGTGTCACCTGTGTCATTTGAGCGTACCTGGTACTCATTGAAGCTGAGGTCTCCAAACTGTCCTCTCTGCAGGCGATTCACCAGCTCCACCTGCTCGTCAGACAGCACGATGTCACTTCCTGTCTGTTTATCGTGGACTGTTCTCCTGTGGGCAAAGAGAACACCGCAAGTTAGCATCATCAGCACGCCCTCTTTTAACCGGGGGAGAGGCAAACTAGCATCATGCCAGCAGTCTCACCAGTAGTCTGGGTTCTCCATTTTCTCCAGGAATTCATCAAGCTCATCCTTGCTCCTGATTGGTTTGTAGATCTTCTTCCCATCCAGGTCATAGCCAATGTGAGGAAAGTCTTTGTACCACTCCATGGGAATATTCCCCACCGTGTTCCTGATGTCCTGTAAGAGAAAGGAGGATACAGACCATCAGATTAAGGCTAATGTTTGTACAGAATGTTATAAAACATAATGAGGCAATAGAGGTCCCAGCAGAGCCCCGAGGAACATTAGCGAAAATAACAGAAAATTTCATAAAGTAACTGAAGGTTGGGGAGAACCCAATGAAATGTTACACCTGAACCTGACTGAGCAGCACAGAGCTCAACTGATCATTAGAAATCGACAAGAGATTCCAGAAGCTTTTGCGTTAATCTGGACAATCCTTCTCCCACCTACACTAGATGTAAATATTGCATATTTTAACATTTTTAATTTTAGTATTTTTATAAAATAGCTTTCTATTTTATAATATTTAATTTTACTCATTCTATTTTACTCACGTATTTTTTGGTAGCAGGGACAAAAAGAATTTCACTGCACATTGTACCGTGTATGATTGTGTGTGTGACAAATAAACCTGGGAAAAGAAGGAACATGAAGGCGCACACTATTTTTCAAAGATAAACTTGTCTCACCTCCTCGTCTGAAGAGTCGTGTTCGTACTCCTCTTCTTTATTTTCTTCTTTCACTCCTCCCTTCTTCCTCTTTTTTTCCTCCTCTATCTGTGGGAAGAACAGAACACAGGTGATGTTCTTGAGAAGAACGTTGAGAACAACTGCAGGCTGCAGGCTCCCCACATTCTGCTGAAGAGAACATTCACAGGTAGAACTTTACCTGTTCAGTCTGCTTTGGCTCTGCCTTTCGACGTTCACCACCATCATCATCATCATCATCAACATCATCTTCTTCTTCTTCTTCAGCACCTGGTCTTTCCTCTTCCTCCTCATCGTCACTGTCACTCCCAGAATCCTCCAATCCTGAGTAGACGCTATCCTCGCTGTCTGAGAGATCTTCATCCTCCTCTTCCTCCTCAGCAAGTTTCTTGCTGAAGCTGAAAATCTGAAGAAAACCAAACCCCATTCAAAAACATGGTGATTTAGTGTTCTCCTGATGCAGCATGATTATGCTTGGCAGTATTCGTTAGCTCTACTCAGAGAAATAAACAGCAGTTAACATGTAAACTGTCACTCTGAAAACAACATTGCTAGCTAGCTACTAGCTGTGTGTTTCATCTTTACAGTATTACTGTAAACAGCTAATAAAACTGTTGACTCCAGTGTAACATTAAATAACTAAAAAAGACAAAACCCCTTCTCTTCTCGCTTGTCTTTTATTAATTTTGCTTTAAATTATACAACAGCATGTTTGCCACTGATTTATGTATTCAAAATAGGCATAATTGTGGAGTCTATGGCTATTAGGCTGTCCTGATAAGTAGCGGTCTGTAAAAGTGTTTTAATAGTGTAATAATGGTCTACGAAAGAGCAAAACGTCTTAAAATGGAAAGGCTCTGGATGGAGTTCGGCTCGCTGAAGACAAGTTGGATGTCAAATGTTAAATGATAATTGTGTGTTTGCAGTAACGTTCTCATCTAGCTTTAGCTAAGATTAGCATGTTTCATTGCTGGACAAACACCATTCAGAATCTGGTCATTTTAAGCTGCTTTGCTTCTCTTTAATCTTTAAAGCTTCCTGTGCTGAAGAGTCAGACTCGATCTGTTCTGCGCTTCATTTCGGCTCACGTATCCGAACATCGCCGCTGTCACTTACGGAATATTTACAGTATTTTTCTCCACACCTCACAGACCCTCAACGAGCGTGTTTTGCTGTACCTGCCTGCCCTAGTAGCATGCTAACAGCTAGCCGTTCGCTTCTCCCCAGTTAGCCCAGCCCTCCTCCTCTCTGTCTCTCTGCGTGCCAGTCTCACCTCGTCCTGCTCCTCTTCCTCGCCTTCTTTACTCCTCTTCTTCACAGTTTTCTGTGAGACCTTTTTCGCCTCTTCTCTCTGTTCTTTCCTCGGCATGATTCCACTGCAGCTCTCCTCCATCACAAAGCACGTGGGACCCTGCGGGTTTAAAGGTCACGCGTCACAGGCAGAGGGTTTACTGCTGGCGCCGACTTGTGGTCATCTTCATCATCCACGAGCCCTTTACGTACAAACTCAATAGGCCTCAACGTCCTCATCCTCTCTGGTAGCCCACTATTGGATAGAGCAGTTTAGCAGTTTGTGTTCCGAGGACTTCAGAGAAGAAGCTAAAACAAAAACGGCAAATACGTGTCATGTTTTGAAGATTGTAAATACAGCTGTCGAAACTCTTTCTAAAGAAACTCACGGCAGATGTTAAAGCACTAACCGGCTAAGGCTCAAATCCAACATTCCATTCATCAGTAAGACAGTGGAAAATACGGTTCAGTGCAATTAAACTGCCTTCTTAGAGAAAATAATATCCAGGATTTCACTGAGGCTTTAGAACACAGCCACAGCACTGAAACTGCTCTCACTAAAATAATTTGCGACCTCACGCAAAATTCTAATGAAAATAAGGTTTAGTGGTTCTGCGCTGCTGCACTTCTTCTGACATATTGTGCTTTATTTTAGTTTTTGCTATTTTCTTCCCTATTTTACCTTATTTTTATAATTATTATCATGTGGGTCTTATTTTCCTCTTCTGCCCCATTTAACTATGAGGAAAAATATGTATTTTCAGTCTTCGGATGAGCTCTTCCTCGCTTTTATACTGCAGTCGGTTTCTCTCGTCGACTTTCGACACAAGTGCAAAATCCTGTAAACGTCCTAACGTGACGTCATCACGACGCGCCCGCCCGCTAGCTACGCAGTTGTTTGTTTTATCGGATTTGTTGGAATTTTCCACTGCGGAGTTTAATAAGACTAAAGCTGAATAAATCGGTTGTAAGGTTAGAGCAGCAGGGGCATGTAGAGCATAGAATCAGACCGAGTTCTCGCTCATCTATATCATACCGCAGTTCGGCAAAGTGGAACAGTTAGTTAGTTAGTTAGTTTGGAGATCTTTGAGGAGCGGATGGCGCTAGCAGCAGGCTAACTGTTAGCATCACAAGATTACCTGTAGTGTGTTTTGTTGTATAATATTTGTTTGATTTGTGACGCCCTGATGGAGTACCCCGGGGGAGGAGGAGGGGGGATTCTGAGCGGCGGTAATGTCCCGGCCTTCCTCACCAAACTGTGGACGCTGGTGGAGGACCCGGACACCGATCCGCTCATCTGCTGGAGCCCGGTACACGCATTAGCTTAGCGTAACCTAGCCTAGCCTAGCAGGAAGGTGGCTAGCAGTTAGCAGACTGATACCATCGCTTAACTTTGACAAGATGGACCGATGTCATTAAAGACTAGATGCCAGGGTTTGTCAACTGGTAGCTTGAACAGGTTTAAATTGACACCTGACTTGACGTACCCAAATTGAGCTAACAGGCTAACAGCTGATCAGAGGTAATGAGATGATCTGTTAGACATCAGAGATAAAAAAAAATAATAATAATGAAAAACAGACCCCAGCATGGAATTTGTTCAGCTACAAAAGTTCCTTCTGATCCATTTAAAGCAGTTAAAAAGGGAATCGGCTGTTGGTGTCTGTCAGTCAACATGAACAGCTGACTCAGTCCCCCAGACATTTTAGTACGTATTCATCTGCTGTGAGCTGATGTTTCCACTCACCGATCCGCTGGTGTCTTACAAACCAGAAAGAACCGGCTCTTAAGTACCAACGCCATAATTTATTGAGTCATTAAAGATCATTTTAACCACGTTTGAAGAATCGTGTTCATCATGAAGCTGTCAGATAAATCAGCATCAGATAAAAGTCCAATCCAAACTGTAGAAAGTGGAACAGACAAACCAGATACATGAAGTTCAATGCTGTAGCTGTGATCTCAGCAGGCTGTTGTCCAATCACAGGCTGGTTAGAGGAGTCAGCTGACCCGAGTTCATTGATCTGGATAGATGAACTGATTATCATCTTTAAGATCTGGCTGCACTTAACTGGTCCCAGTTATTTACAGTTATTTATTTATTTAACGTGAAATCATTTCATGTTGATCAGAGCCAGCTGAGTTGAACTGAATCAAAATCCTGTCAATGCAGACTTTGTGATGTCTGCAAATATCAAATCACTGACCAAAGAATCAATATTAATGATTAATACACTTAATATATTAACAGGCTGCACAGACACAATGAAGTTTGTGAAGCGAGTGTCTGACCCTGACACAAAATGAGATCCCTGTCCTTGTCCCTGATCTCGGACACAGATCAATCAGCCTGATCAAAACGAGGACGCGATCATCAGAGCAGCTGCTGATTAGTTTTCTGCCGACTGACAGATGTTTTCTGCACTGTTTTTTGTGCTAGAGTGGAACCAGCTTCCATGTGTTCGACCAGGGTCGCTTCTCTAAAGAAGTTCTGCCAAAGTTCTTCAAACACAACAACATGGCCAGTTTCATCAGACAGCTCAACATGTGTGAGTATAAACAATGTTAACATCACGTTGATACCTGCTGCTGGAGCGTCAACATGGCCGTCATGTTGGAACACATAAGTCCATGAGGCGAAGTTCCACAGGGAAAATCAGTTTGTCACGTATGCCAGGAATCAAATCTTGTCATTACAGGATACTTAGTAAGAGTAGAAATACTAAAATTCTTCTGTAATTTAGTATGACCAGAGTCTAGCATCCTCCTTCAGCTCAGTTGGTGTACATACATGCTGAGTCACATCATGACACAGCACATTTTCTGTAAAGCCAGTGAAAAGAGTTTATATAAAATGAACACACAGAGAGGCCTTTTCTTACAGTTTGAATTCTGTTCTAATTAATGAACTCGAAAACTTTTTATTACTGATGTCATTTGCTTCATCATCAGCTCTCTGTCAATGCTTGCTGAGGCAAAGGATCAGTAGGGATGTTAATGATTAATCGGCGGGTGGCCTTGAAGGATTTAACAGATTAAAAATGAAAAACTGCTGAAACAGTAAAGAAAGAAACACACAGTCATAGTACTGCCACGGCGCAAACAGGAAGTCAGTGGGATTTCAGCTGACTGTCACATCACTGATCAGGTAAGTAATGTGCTGCTAGAATCGTTGAAATGAAACTCAGACTGAGAGAAGATGTGGGTTTTTTTATCTTGTCAGTGAGTAATTAATTAGTTAGATGTTGGTCCCCGTTGATCCGTTTTGGCTTCTCTGTCAGCAGAACATGCAGCACAAAAGTTTTTTCTTCTCTTTGAGCTGGACAGAACCTGCAGAAGCCACAAACACAAGCCTGATGTGGTGACGTCACAGTGGGTTCACTGGAGGTCAAACCAGCAGATGAACCTGCTTGAGTTTGGCCGACTGATGCTGTTTGTTTCTGTGTGTTTCTAAATGGACTCAGATGGTTTCCGTAAGGTGGTTCACATTGAGCAGGGAGGTTTGGTGAAACCAGAGAGAGATGACACAGAGTTTCAGCACCCGTTCTTCGTCCGAGGACAGGAACACCTGCTGGAGAACATCAAACGCAAAGTCACCAACGTACGTACCTGAGAACACCTGCACATGCTAACGTAGCCATTGGCCCAGCTGTGGGTGAGTTCTGATGCAGCTTTGTCGTTCAGGTGCCGTCTGTGCGGCAGGATGAAATGAAGATGTCTGCAGAAGAAGTCAACAAGATCCTGAACGACGTTCAGATGATAAAGGGAAAACAGGAAACCATCGACTCCAGGATCATCACCATGAGACAGTAAGACCTCCTGACCTTAGACTAGAACCAGAACCTGAACCTGCACTAAGTCCTGTAGTCAGCAGTTGATTAAGTGAAGCTGACTGTGTTTTTCCGTTTCAGTGAGAATGAGGCTCTGTGGAGAGAAGTGGCCAGTTTGAGACAGAAACACGTTCAGCAACAGAAAGTCGTCAATAAGGTAACCAGTTCACAAATAATCAGTGCACTGATACACTGAAGCAGGATGCTGTGGAGCCGTCCTTCAGTCCACAGTGCTAAAAGTATTCAGTTCAATTTGGTTTATTTATATGGCGTCAATTCACAACAAAAGTTAGCCCGTGACACTTTCCAGTCAGAGCACGTCGAGACCAAACTCTTTAATTAAATTGTAATGCAGAGAGCCCAGCATTCCCCCTTGAGCAAGCCCTTGGCCACAGTGGAGAGGAAAAACTGCCTTCTTTATCTTTCTTTTGTCTATCTACTTTATAGAGTCTAACATTGATATGTTAGGATGTGATGAACCAGTAAGAAAGTTTGTTTCTGTCTCTGCAGCTGATCCAGTTCCTGGTGTCCCTGGTCCAGTCCAACAGGATCCTGGGAGTCAAGAGGAAGATGTACATTTACTGCACACACAGCACAACATACTGCACAGTTTGCACGTCATACTTCATTCTACATGTGTGACTTAATCATGCTGTTCATGTAGCTGTGTGTATTTGTATGCATTCTGTGTAATGTGAGTATGTGTACTCTGTCTGCAGTCCTCTGATGCTGAATGACTCAAGCTCCGCCCACTCCATGCCTAAATACAGTCGGCCATTCTCATTGGAGGTAACCTATCACATGACATCGTCTGTAATTCCAATGATTATTTGATTGAATCTTGTCAACTGTAAACCAACAAACTTGACTGGTGAAGAAGCAGATCTGACATCAGTTCTGACTGCTTACGTGTCTTCAGGCTGCAGCCACTCTCTTCTCAGCTGACAGCCCGGTGACTTCTGGACCAATCATCTCTGACATCACAGAGGTGGCCACGCCCATGGCCGAGGATGTGGTCAGTGATTGGACGGAAGCAGGGTGAGAACCGGTGAAGTCATTTCCTCTGAACCTGCATGACAAAAATAAAAGTGACAGCATGACTCAAAACAAAGAAGATCAAACTGAGGCTGAACATGTCACACTGCAGAGACCAAAGCCTCATTTTAACCCTCATCAAGTTAGAGGATCTGGATTTTTGGGCCTTAATTACAGCACCACCATCAGGTTGACTGGTCAGTCATCAGTGACTAACCAGTTGTCTACCTGTTTCACCTGCAGCGAGAGCCAATCAGTCAGTGTCAAAAAGGAGCCATCCAGTCCTGATGTGGAGGTGTGCCCTGTTATGGAAGGTGGAGCTTTGCCTGTGGACACGCCCCTCTCCCCCACCACCTTCATCAACTCCATCCTGCAGGATGAGACGCAGCTGACCCCAAACACCTCCACCAGCAATCCTACGACATGTAAAAGCCTGTTTAAGTTATCTGTGATGGATTTAGTGAATCTTAATGCATATTGATGTGTCTTGTCTCGGGTCTTGTCTCTGCAGCCAATCCTGTTGTTGTGATGAGCTCTGCCTCCACTGAGCCCCTCCCACCAGCCCCAGCCAACCAATCACCTGCCTCCGTCCCCATCCCAAATGCTGCCCCCAGCTCTGCCAAACCTCAGCAGAGATGTCAGACCGTCGCCTGTATTGACAAGTAAGTGTGTTTCCCCCGTGTCACATCAGGCTGTGGCTGCAGGTGGATTCCTGTGATGTGTTGCCTGCTGCTAACAGCTGCCTCAAAGTGGCCTGAGTTGTCATCCCCTCCTGGTTTTGTCCCTCACGCTGTTGTCCCCTTGTTTCCCCAGTAGTGTATTTTGTATCTGACATGGTCGCCTTTTGAAGGTCAGGTGTTTGATTAAATCCCCTGTGCTTCCCTCAGACCCCACCTCCCTCCCTCTGCAGGTGGACTCTCACCTGACGTTGGGCTCTTCTTATCGACACCACCTGACAAGTGAATCACCTCCTCGCAGCATTCTTTAACAGTTTAAATATCAGTCTGGTCTCATTCTGTGTCTTTCATGTTCTCTACGTGGACTCAGACCAGCAGTCCTGCATGTGCCTCAGCCTGATTTATCCTCTTTCTCACCTGTTGCTGGTTTGAGTCTCATGTCATGAGACAAAGACACATGTAGAGTAACACCAGCCTGATAATGCAGCTACACGTGGTGTGTGTGTGTTCGCGTGCGTGTGTGTTTCAGGTTTGAACTGTCGGATCATGTGGAAAGCATCGACAACAGTCTGGAAAACCTGCAGAGCATCCTGAACTCACAAACCTTCACCTTCGACACCGCCCCGCTCATGGAGGTCAGTGTGACGCTACGTGCTACGTGCTACACGCTAACACGCGTACTCACAGTGAATGTGTGTGTTCATATGAGTTGTGTGTGTTCAGTTTTTCAGCTCGTCCTGTCCCTCTGGAGACTTTGACATTGACAGTTTGGACACGGTGAGTTCAGTAACACAGACTCTTATTTTGATATTGATCTCTTTCACAATAAGAGCAGTTGAGTCAGCTGTTAAAGGGCCAGTCTGTCGTTTGTTGATCACATAATCAGAATCAGTTAGACTGATCGGTGTCTAAGGTGCCTTCATCGTTCTCATAGATTGTTCTGCTGTGTAACATTTAAGGTGTTAATTTTAACTCAAGTAATCAAGAACAGATGAGTTTGTGCCTCATCAAACTCAATGCATGTAGGGAACCGTGGCAACAAACCACAACACGATGCGGCTCAGAGCTGCTTGTAATGGGAACATTTGAACACGACTTCCTTTGTACCAGGTTACCGTGGTGACCAGGTAACCAGGTTAAAGAAAGCTATTAATCTCACTATGGTATATCCCTCTGTACAGGTACATACAGGTGTATACCAGTACATTCTGGTTCATGTATGTGTACACACACAAAATGTTTGTGTTTACTGTTGGTGATGTCACGCCTGTCTGACTCTGATGTCACTGTTTCCTCTCAGCTGCTGTCTGATGAAGTTCCTAAAGGAAGTGATGACACCAACCACACAGGTAACACACAGTCACATCTACACTTTTATGCCTGTGAAGACCCTCGCTGACGTTAAGCCTTGTCTGGCCTGCTTTCTTTCTAATGGCCAGCAGGGGGTGAACACGACCTTTCGTCCATATGTTGTCACTTGGGGCTTCAGAAAAACACAGACTCAGACTTCAAACCAGTACCTGTTGTCATGGTGACTCTCTGTTGCTCTCTGATTGGTCCAGGGAAACAGCTGGTGCACTACACAGCCACACCTGTCCTGATGTCCGAACCAGTCAGCGTGGGAGAGGGCAGGGCCGACCTGCCGTCCCTGCTGGAGCTGGAGGAGGAGCCTTTCTTCAGCACTGACTCGCCCACTGATGACCCTGCCTCTGCTGCCACCCTGCTGAGCCACGCCCCCCCAGACTCTGGCCTCTGACATGATGTGGAGAAGGAGGGGTGTCCAGTGTGATTTTCCAGTCACCATAGCAACAGGACAGTCTGAGTGCTGACTCAGCAGCAACAGCAATAGAGAAAATCAATCGATCAGCTGTAGATCAATCAGTAGGTCAGAAGTCATGTTTTTATTATGCAGATGTTATTGATCAATATTAACCAGTTTATATACCTGTGTCTTCTTCTACTCTTTTTATTTTAGCCTTTGTTTGTTCTTCTTTGCTGCTTTATTTAAATTGTTTGTGTGACAGTTCTCAGAGAACCAGGGTTACTTCCGTACTCAGTCCAATCAGAGGTGGACTGGAGGATCACGCGAACCAGGTGCTCTCTTTGTGCTGCATGTTGATTCTTTGTGTTCAGGTGTAAAATATAGAAAATGAAAAGAATATTTTTGGAAATGTTTATTATGAATGACTCATGACGCCTGTTACCACGGAGACGACCTGGAAGCAAACGGAGGTGCATTGATCTGATATCTGTTAGGTCAGTTTGGTCCACATTAAAAACAGTTTGTTTCTCAGTGTGTGAGTTTTTCCTCATGTTCCACAGCTCATTCATTCACACCACACTGTGCAGGAAGCTCTGGGTGTTAGCCGAATGTTAGCAGAACGTTAGCCGAGCGTTAGCCACAGGTGAAATAGCAGCAGGCTGAGGACAAGCGCTTGACTTCAGCAGATTTGAAACCTCATCATTTGATCAGAATTGAAGATATGGATGGTGTACGATCAAAAGAAGATTTTATATAAAAATTGCATACTAATGGTTTTACAGCCTCTGGATTTATATAAACGAGTCAGTGTTCTGTCTGAGAAGTTTGGTATTTACATGTAAAATCTGGATTTATTAAATTTAGCTAATAAAATGAACAGATTAGAACTGCAGTTGTGAGTTGTGTTTTCTTTAACAGGATGTATTAAAGATTCACCACAGGAATGAATGAATGTCCTCTGATAAAAACTAATACTGCATTTGGCTGATCAACCTGATGAGCTCATCAGATTAAGAACAAAAAACAAGTTCTCAGTTTGATGTTCAAAATAGAAAAAAACAAACATTTATTAAAGAAGATTGAAACCACATTTTACAATCCTGACGTGTTGGTGATGTCACATCTCTTATGATGTCAGCAAGTCGAATCACCAATCGTGTCGGTGGAGATTCAGCCGAAACTCAGTGATTCTCTCTAAAACATAAATGTCTATAAACAAGACTTAAATATTTAAAACGGCACAGTGGGCGGGGCCTGCAGCTAGTGGGAGGGGTCTGATTTCCTGGGCCGTGCTGATTGGTTGGTACACTGGAATCGATAGCGCAGGAATCGAACTCGCGGCTTGATGTGGAAGTCAGCAGGTATCCTCCAGTTCCACATTTTCTGCACCTGGAAGAGAAAAGCGAGCTGATTGAACCTGCGTTTGACTTTTTATTGTTGGAACTAAAAACTCTGAGCTTCATCCTTTACGATCTAGAATTCACAAGTCTAAACCAGTAGACACGTGTCCAGCTTTTCTCTGTTTTCTATCACACTAAATAAAGTGCTTTTGTAAAATAATTATTTGCAGTTCATCTACAGGCTGATGCTCACGGGCTGAATGTAAAGGGACCTCGGGTAAAAAGTTAGTACATTGTTTTCCATTTCATGTCTCAAAAGGAAATACCGGACTTTGTACTTCAGTACATTTATCTGACAGCTTTGGTTAGTTTACACGTTAAGCTTTGACACCATCTCATCCAATATGATGCATTTTACAGGTTAAACTATAGACCAAATCCTAAAGTAGTAAAAACATGTCCACCGGCTGCAATAATAATAAAAATAAATAAAACAATAAAAGAAATATAATGTAAAAACACTTGAGTACTGAACAAGTACTTTTTAAGGCCCGAGATTTCAAAACCATTTGGAACGACATCATTTCCAGCTGAAATGTTCACTGTGGCCACTAAGCTGAAAGCTAAGCCAGGACGAGATCAGCAGGACCTGAGAAACTTGGGACGCATCTCGGCTATTCAGAGGTGACTTTGGAGTTAAATCAAAGAATATCACAGATGATTTGGAGCTGATTCTAATACAAATTGATTAACACACTGCTCTGCACTTTAGCCAGTACAGACACTGATCAATGCTCATGTCATGATCCACCTGCTGACCATTTGCACTGTTTACCTCACCCACTACTTCCACTCTGTACTACCTCACTTTTGTACTACCTCCAGAACCATATTTATTTTACTTATCTTATTTTATTCTACTATTATATGTTACTCCTTCTTACGTTCTATGTATGCACCAATCACTAAAATCACTTACTCCTAGTAATGTGAAACCTCTTCACTTACATGGCAATAAAGACGATTCTGATTCTGAAATTTCAGAGAATTTATTAAAATAATTAATTTTAAGTTTGCTGCTCCTGAAGAAGAAGCTACGACCTGTGCTGGTTGAGATGTTACTGAGCAGCAAAGAGTTAATAGTTCATTCAGAGTGTGTTCTACCAACCTTCAGGACCCTGACCAGATGGGTTGTACTGTTCAGTGACTGAACCTGCAGAGAACAAGCAGAACCAAGAAAAGAGAAAAAACACACCTTCAGCACCTGACCTCAGGTAAGACAAGAGCCAGTTCATCCTGACCAGAACATCTGAACCTCACACCTGATTCAGACCACGCCTGGTCAAAAACTGGTTTGACTGCAGGCCAGGTAGACACTGGTTGGTACTTTCATAGACCAGTTTCAGACAGGGGCCATATTAGTCAGACATTGATTTGGAGTGGGTTTACACGCGTAAACAGACAGACCGGATTGTAAACTGGTTTAAAACCGGTTCCAGGCTTGTTTGCAGACTGGTGTCTTGACTGGGTTTAGTTTGGTTTGTATACTGGCTTCAGCCTGTTGTTGTAGACTGCTCTCAAATTGTTTTCAGACTGTTTAGCACCTGGCTGTGCAGGGACAACTTAGCTAGCAGCTGATAAATAAACCGTCGCTCTCCAAACACAGCAGGTCATGTTGAACTTTGAGGATCTGAAAACTTACCAGCCATCTGCGTGTGATCTGTCACAGCTGGACGACCTGAAACGCACACACACACACACACAGTCACACACATTCAGAACCAGAATCTGTGTGAACACACAGAAGTAATGCGATTCTGGTTTCAGTGCTCTCAATGTACTGACACAGGAGAACAATGACGACGAAAAGAGAACAAATAAAGAACGGCCATGAAACATTAAAATCTAAAATCATGTGTTTCTGTAAGCCATAAACAATACAAATACACACGTGTTAGACACAGCGAGCAGCGACAGCAACGGTCACACGGTCAAAGCAGTAGTGACTGTTGTGGTGGTGTTGACACCATGACTGACTGAACTGTTCATCAGACTGAGGTTCTGTAGGAACGCACTCCTGCCTCCTGAATCTGGACTTGTCCAGGTCCTGGATGCAGGGTGTTTTTCTTTGCAGTCCTGATGGCATGTTGCTGGCTGTTCCTGTCCTGCTTTTCTTGCAGGGCAGACAGTTTTGCCCATAAAGCGTTAGCATTGTGCTAATGCATGCTGATTGGTCGGTTGAAGATTTATGACATGAAGTTATAAATCCTTACACAGCATTATGTTAACCACAGTAACACGGTTCCGGTTTTGTGTATTGTAGTCCTCATGTATTTTCCTAACGAGAGCTACAGCAGACCTTAGCAGTCTGGTTAAAACAAAACACAAACTTGTGATTGATTGGTGCGTGAAACCAAAATGGTGAATGTGGTAAACTGGCGCAGGATGCTGCAAATACTATAATAAATCTATTGTCTCTGCTGTTTATACCAGCAACATAAAGAAAGTTGGCAGAATTTTTTTTTTTTACCCATAAAAGTCACATTTTGGGGCTTCAGCTCCTCAAGCCCCCATTCACTCTGGACTACCTTGCAAGTGTCGCCTACATAACCGGAAGTTCTGAGAGTGAGACTTCTTCTACTATTGAAAATCTTTGTGTACAGTTCACCTCAGCTCTTCTTCTGTGTAAATCAGTGTAATTCACTGGAGTTCAGTGGAGTTCCTGTTGGATCTGCTGAAACTACAACACGTGACCTTTGACCTGTCTGTCAGCCATGTTGGAGGACAGGACTTACCTGTGTCTGTCCCTGTGGAGTCTGCTGCCATGGTAACCACGTCTGTGTGGGAGTAACCACCTGATGCTACAACATCAACAGGATGAGTGTGTCAGACAGGTGTATGACAGGCAGACAGACAGGTGTGTGACAGGCAGGCAGACAGACAGGTGTGTGACAGGCAGGCAGGCAGGCAGACAAGCAGACAGGTGTGTGACAGGCAGGCAGACAGACAGGTGTGTGACAGGCAGGCAGACTGACAGACAGACAGGTGTGTGACAGGCAGGCAGACAGACTGGTGTGTGACAGACAGGCAGGCAGGCAGACAAGCAGACAGGTGTGTGACAGGCATGCAGGCAGGCAGACAGACAGACAGACAGGTGTACCTGGGTGCAGTGTGTGTGAGAAGCTGTCTCCAGACTCTGTGTGGAGGGCGATGGGGGACGACTCTGTAACGTGGTGATCATGTGACACAAAGTGAGTGCAAACAAACTCTTAATATTGTGGTTGAAATAAGATAAGAGATGAGACTTTGTTGATCCCTGAGATGAGAGTTAGTAATATTTAGTACGTTTCGCAGTATGTTATTGTCATAGCAACACACCTTACCTGTGACATCATGGCCGAGTCCAAGACCTGACACTGGAACCGATCAGAACACAGAGTCAGGTTTCAGACTGTGCAGAACAAAAAGTCTACATCATTCTGTTGATTTGTGGATCAGTCAGTCCCTCCGTCTCACCTGTGAGGCCGATGTGAAGGCCCGTCACTTCCTCTGCTCCACCTGCTGACATCACACCTGACGACATCATCATAGGCAACTACACACACGCCAGAGTTCTGAAAGCATGGTGTCGGTCCAAACGGGATTCTGTCTGTCCCGTTGAACGTCTCCTGGTCTGAGCAGAATCTGACCGTTTCTTACTCCGATCCTCCACTCTGATTGGTCCTCGCCACACGCCACACGCTTCACCTCAGGTTCATTATTTTTAACAAGCTTCGTATGTGACGGTGCTGCTTTTGGTGTGAACACCAGCCAGTCACGACTGGATTTAAACATCTTGGACTGCAAACGTCTTAGTGGACTGTGGCCACCCAATAGACTCACAGCTGGTGTGTTGTGACGGACAGGGTGTTCCCCTGTCCCCAGGGGGTCCCCCTGTCCGCCACGTAACCTGCTGCACTGTGTGAATCCCTGAACCCCAGCAGCGTTAGTCGGGTGCCATGGCAGCACACGTGTTAAAGAGCCAATCAGAACTGGACTTCACTGGACCTAATTGTTTTAGTGTAATTTCTCTATAAAGGTAAAACAACTGAAATTTAAAGTTTCTCAGCTGAAGATCCAGTTTGTGTATCTGATGACAAATTGGATCAGAAGAATCTTACTGATCAATAAAACGAAGAAGCTGTACCTGTGGGCTCCGTCTGCAGGTGAGTCTGAAGCTCGCTGAGGGGAACGAGTCGGTCCGTCACTGCACACACAGAAGTACAGACATGTCTGTTCTGTTAGGACACGTTCAAACCCAGCAGATGACGGCAAGTTCAGAAGCAAACAGCCGACTGTGGACAGGTGAGACAGTCCACCTTCACAGGTACAGAAACCCTGCAGGTGATCACACCTCATAGGAAGTAATGGAGGGAAGATGCTCCCATCACCACAGTCCTAACGATGCTTTTAGTTGTACTGAAAGTTTTTTCTATATGAAAATTTAAATTAAACTCGAGCTAAACTTTCCTCCTTGTGAGGACGAGCTGCCTGAATGTTCATACACACACGATAACAAAGTGTTTTCAGTGTGTGAAACACACGAGCAGATGTGGTCAGGCTTCATCTGCTGCCGCATTTCAACATAATTCTAACAGAAATACACTATATAGACAAAAGTATCCAGACACAGACAACTAAATCGGGCTTTGCAGCCTGAACGCTGTGTGACTGTGGGACTGAAAGTGTGTACGAATCGTTCAGACTGATGGAAGTCAATAAAAACAGGAAAGAACAGGAAGGTTTACCTGAGTTTGTGTGCGTCAGCAGAGTCTGTCGACTGTTTCCTGTGAAACACAAAGTGTCAGTCACTGACTTCCACACGCAAATCAAACACAACTTTATTGTCCATCAAACTGGAGACGTTCAAAGCAAACAAAGTGCACTGAAGTATGATGTCAAATACAATCAAGCTCAACATTCAAGCTTAAAACGGAAATGAAAAAGTAAAGGTCACCATCAACTGGGTGCAGAAAGACATCAACAATCAGATCAATGAGATCAATAACTGATGTAATGGCTCAGATATTTACTGATAAACTGAAGAACAGGCAGCTTCTAGAAAATGATCCCACTCTTACCATTAGCATCAGGTGTGTCGGCTTCATCTGCAGGTGAAAACAGTCACATGGTGACGAATTCCTGTTTGTAAAACTTTTCAAAGTAAAAGTCTTTTCTGTACCAACCTCCCTGGGCTGTGGAGTGGGACGAGTCTGAGACGGAGCTCAGAGAGGTGTGGTCTGGTCCTGATTGGCTAATGCTGATGTCAGAGTGTTGAGCAGGATCTTCAACATGAAAAAATGGAAAGAGGAAGAAAGAAAAGAGGCGGAGGAGGTTTGTTTTGTGTCGCAGCGTGGGAGGGCAGCTCGTTATCAGTTTGAATGACAGGATGTACTGCTCAGACTTAATCAATCAGCAGCATTTTGAAACAAGCTTTGTGCTGAACCTGTTCATGTGACAACAGTGGAGCCACAGGTGTCATGTGTCCAGGCCTGTGGGCGGGGTCAGTACCTGCAGGTGAGTCCAGGCTGCTGCCACGGTTCTGATCTGCAGACGGAGCTGCTGTCACACCTGAACTCATCACTGAAACTTAAACAGTCACACTGATCAATAACACAACTGATCAGAAATGAAAACCAATGCGCGGCAGAAATGTCCCACCTGCAGAGTCCAGCTGAGTGGGCGGAGTCATGTGACCTGTCGAAAAAAAAGAGAGAAAATCAAAAATGAACTTCCTGTTTCAATGTTTTATCACCTCCCACCTGCTTCCAGCTGTACTGCTCACACCCAGATGTTTTCTGCACATGTCCTGGTAGAAAATCTAAAAGATTCAGTCACTGAATCGACCAATGAGGGAATGCCGACTGCCTGTGTTGATCCCCTCAGGTGATGTCTAACCTGTCCAGTTTTCTAAGGTGTGTGAGCGATACCATACCATGTGCATCAGAAACAGATCTGAGATCAGACCTGGGATTTGCATGTGAGCACCTGGTCCCCATGGATCACCTCCACCTGAAAACAACAATACAAAAAACTTCAGCTCAGACCAATCATTGCTCTGACTGGAACACCTGAGAGATAAGATGACACACCAGGTGTTAATCTGTTGTTAATCCTGACTCATCTGAAATGTTCAGCCAGTAAAAGTTTGTTTCTTTTCACTCCAAACTGTGGAAACATCCAGACAGAATGGATTACACGCAGAGCAACTTACCCATCAGTCCGAGCAGGAAGTCGTGGCCGGGCGGGCGAATGGTTCCTGAAGGAGACAAAGAAGAAGAAGAAGAAGAAGTGAAAGTGAAGACGAACACAGAGACATTAAAGGAGACGGGAAGACGAGGTGGCAACGATCATGAGAGGGTTTGTGGCATCAGACCACAGTAACCAGATCAGATCAAAGATCGATAATCAACAAATGGAGGCGACTGGAAGGAGGAGTGATGGCAGACACGCTTCACCTGGACACTCACCTGTGTAATCTGGGTGAGAAACTCCACCCCCAAACGATCCCAGAACACCTGAGAGGGACAGGTAAACAGACAGACGGGTGAACAGACAGACAGTTGGCACTCTTCCTGTAGCCCCGCCCCCAGCAGCTCACCTGTCTGACTGTCACCTCCTCCTCCTACTATTCCTCCATTTAGGAGCTTCTGTCCATTACCTGAAACACACACATGAAACAGCCTTCAGGAGTCTTTTCTGTAGAGTGTGTGTGTGTGTGTGTGTGTGTGTGTGTGTCTGTGTGTGTGTGTGTAGTTTATCAATGAGTTACTGATCAGCTCGTATCGGCAGTGATGTGGCAGGTATTTACCGGTGGATTCTGAGTCGACTCCATTGGAAGCTGCGGACACAAGCGGACTTTTGTTGCACTCACTATTCAGTCATTGATTGGTGAATTCACTAATTCATTTATTGAGTGAGTGATCGATGACAAAGTGATGACACAGATGTTTGGCCCCGCCCAGATTCAACAATTAAGCCAATCAGATGTCAGTGGGTGGGACAAACATTCCCTGAACAAAGCAGCTGTGATGATTGAGATGTTTTACTGTTAGCTGCTGAAAACAAAGACAACACGTTTCAGTCCGACTTTACTGGGATTCATTTTAATTTTCAAATAAACGTTTACCTTCAAGTTGAGCCTGAGCAGCAGAGAAAAAACTGGAAGAACCGGAAGAACCTGAAAGATGAGAACCATCACTGTTGCTGTGTTGTGCAGCAGTCGATCGACTGGAACGTATTGACTGATGAATTTTTACCTGCAGGTTGTGAAGCCGCAGTCATGTGACCTGATGGACGATGAAAGTTACCTGATGAGGCCACAGAAGAAGAATCAGCTCCCTGGCCTGATACAGAACATAATCGTGCTCAGTTTACAAAGACGGATGTGCACATGTTGAGAAATCTGCAGGACTTCTCCTTCCTGTTCACCTGCAGGACTTCCTGCTGCTCCATCATTTGTTCCTCCTCTTCCTGCTGACTGACTGCTGGATGCTGAAAATCAACACAAGCTCAAACTAAATATATCAGCATAAAAGAAACTTCTCCATGTGATTATTGGTGATCAAGTCACATTAAATGTGTGGTTAGCCATCAGGTGAGACATCATATCCACTCACCACTCACATCCTGGACGTTGGACGAAACACCTGCAGAGAAAACACACCTGAATGGGGCTAAATGAAGTTCAGTTCATCAGTTCAGTTCTGTCGTAACCCTGAGCTCGGTGACTGACTTGTGCTGGACTGCGTGTTATTCAGAGGGGTTTCTAATATTCTAATATTTCTAATATTCATGTTTGGAAATCGTTCAGTGCTGGGCTTTCTGGTCTCATTCACTGGACCCCATGTGAGTGTGCAGGTGTACCTAATCAAGTGAATGTACAGCCCAGTCAAAGTGTTAGGAATGAAAGTGACCTTCTGACTGCAGATCAGCACGATGTTCCTGTCGCACACCTGTGCTGGCTGGATCTTCAGGTGATCTAGTTTCTGTGCGCATTCCATTGGTTTAAAGCTAATCACATGATCAGTAAACTGCACTTCACATCACTTCCAGCTGATGGCACTGTGGCTCTAAGCTTGAGCTCCTGCAGTAACCTGAGACCTACAGCATCACGGCTTACCGAGCAGACCAGTGGAAACACTTCAGGATGTGGCTCAGACCCCGTCAGGTTAATCCTGGTCTGAAAACCACCCAGTTAATCTGGATTAAACCTGAGCTCAAACAGGAACAAACAAACTCTTCAGGAGGCAAAAACCTGATCAGGGTGGACTCACCTGAACCTCCGGATGCTGCCGCCACCTCCACCATGGTGGTCTGCTGCTGCACGCCAACAGCTCCTGCTGGAGGGAGGAGGGCAGAGTATCAGGTGGTCAGGATGAATAAAACTTTGTGTTTGGAGCAGCTGAACTTGACTGGCAGAGCTTATGGGGAGGAGGATCAGTGCTGTTAAAATCTGAGTGCAGCTCATGAGGAAAGACCTGCTGAAGAGCAGACGTTAAGAACACTGAGCCTCTTCGTCACCGTGTCTGCAAAGGACGCTAGCAGCTACAGCGAGAGTTTAAATGATTTATGCAGGTTTATGCTGGAAGTTAAAGGTCACAGTGTGTTTTAGCCTCTCACCCTCATCAATCCTATCCTGACTTTTGGAGTCATCATCATCTGGAAAGGAGAAAACATCCAACATTTATCGCTCTAATTAAAGATGGTTTAATGTTTTATAGGTCAGAAAGCATCTGGTTTATCTGCATGTCTTTCTTGTATTTCTCCTTCTGTTTCACTTTGTCTGATGATTTAGTTTTCATCTCTGAGCTGCATGTGTCTTTTATCATTGATTATTATTGTCAGCAGTAATCATCAATAAGACACAAACTTTGAATCAACTTCATCAAAAAAATTCTCCAAGATGTTTCTAAGATGTTTTCTTTTTCTTTCACTTTGATTTTGTTGTCTCGTTTGCGAGCTGAGGTGATGAGAAACTGAACAAAATCGTTTCATTAAACAACACGAGTCCTCCAAGCGAAACCACCAAAGAAGTCATTTGTTTCGTCATTAAAGATGGCCTACCCTCCTCCTCCTCCGACAGCTCCCCCTCCGCCTCCTCTGTGGCCTCCACCTCCACCTCCTCCTTCTCTGGAAGACACAACAAATACTTTTACCTTACAAAATAAAAGCTGTGTGCAAAATGTAAAATATGATGAATTTTTACCCTCCACGGGAGCCGTAGAAACGGTCGTAGTCAGAAAGATGACCATTGACACGATCAACAGGTTTCTGCCATGACAGAGCAAGCAATAATCAATACTGATCAATATCTGCCTCAGAAATTAGAATAATCCCTAATCAGACCCTAATTCGTGATCGTCAGTGCGCCAATACGCTGTAATTAGTACTCGGTAGGTCTGATCAGCAACAGTCACGATCAATAACAGTTCCAATCAGCCAGAGTAAGAACTCGTATCTCCAGTTGTCAGACCCAGCGATCCAGAGGACGGAGATAAGAGGTTTCAGTGTGTGAACAGGAAGCGGAAAGCTGATTGGTTCATTCAAAGAATAAAAGCTCTGTAACCACACATCTGATTGGACAACAATCTGCTAATCAAAACATTATCAATATGAATCACAAAGTTATTGTAACTGTTTAATTATAACATTATGTATCCAAGTACTGATACTACTACAGCAAAACACTGACATCAATGCAATATTGTACAGAGTATTACAGTACAGTTGTGCTACTCCATTGAGGTAAAAGAGTATCAAACACAGTAAAAGTTAAAATGCGAGGAGACTTAATTCCACAAACATTCATATTGAACAGAGCAAAAAACTGATCAGTAATGATGGCAGTATAGGTAGTATAACGAGTAGTATAGAAAGTATTACTCACGGTGGCAGCATGCTGCTGTCGGACACTTTTTCTCTTCCACTAAACAGACGCAGCTGAAGAGCTGCAGCTCCTCCTTCAATCACTCATATTTATACACACAGACAGGGGGAGGGGCTGCTCATACAACTGCTGAAAATACTGCAAACTTTACTGCAAACGCTAACACTACCATATCCCTCTACACTGAAAAACACCACAACAAAGTGCTACTTGTACTCTGTAGGTGATACTTCCATAGCTCCTCTGCAGTATGTAGAGTAGGTATCACAAGTAGGCTGGCGAGTTTCCCAGCATGCACCAGGGCTGGGGTTCACCTGGACATCTCACCTGTTTAAAATCTCTGCATCCATTTTTTGATTGATCTGTGATTCACAAAATATTGTTAATTTATATTCGTGTTCTGTTATTGCAGGAGGGATGTCGATTGGCTGAAATTAAAGCATGTGGTCTGTGAACTGGATGTTGATTGGCTTCAGCGATGAACATGTGGCCAGCAGATTTTACCAGCTGAGTTTGATCTCACCTGATTCACCTCCCACCTCGCTGACGGTGCTTTCAACAACAACTGACCAATCAGAGCTTTGTGGGTGGGATTAAACATGATGAAAGATGAAAGATGAAAGTGACATATTTTGTCATTGGAGGGAACTCACTCCAATGAAATTCGTGCTCTGCATTTAACCCACCCAAGTGACGTGCACACACACACACAGCGAACCCGGGGCAGTGGGCGACCGCGTGCAGCGCCCGGGGAGCAGTGGGGGTTAGGTACCTTGCTCAAGGGTACCTCAGCCATGGACACCGGGACGGGGAATCGAACCAGCGATCCACCGGTTACGGGTCCGACACCCTAACCGCTGATCCACGACTGCCCCCCACATGTTTGCTTGTTAAGCATGTTGTGAGTTTAAAACAACATTAAACAAATGACCTCACACCATGAAGCATGATGGGAAATGTCTAACTCTTCACTCATCATTCCACTTTAAAGTTGACTGCCAACAACTTCAATGACGCACCACAAGTTTGTTGCTGCTGATTGGTTGAGCTACATGACCCCAACCCCAGTTTCTCGCCTGTTGGACACGGCTCACCTGGCAGCGACAAGCTTCACCTGCAGGTGTGTCCTCCTGACATCGTCCCCCGTGAGCCTCCTGACTGGTTTGGATGAGTTCCATTCAGGTTGCAATCCAGGAGGAACCACATCTGAACTACGATCACCAACATTCATACTGTTTCCTATTCCCTCAGTGTCAAGACTCACTTCCTCCTCCTTCTCCTTCAGCTGGTCAGGTTTCAGTTTTAATTAAGTTGTTGGTCCCATGTTGTTAAGCTGAGAGGTGATCACCTTTAACGACATAAGATTAGTCTTTAGGGTACAGCCAATCAGCTTCATCCTCCCACATTGCAAGGGGCCCAGCGACCACTCAACACCATCCACACTGTTGGTCGTGGATTCACAATCGACAAGCTCCCCACTGACGTCTGGACAGAAACTTTACACACCTGATGACACTCACCTGTTCCCACCACAACTCACTCTGTGTGTGTTACCGTGTGTGTTCTGACTTAGTGGTCATATAGAATAGCAGCTTTATTAAAGACAGACGGAGCTGCAGAGATAAAGTTGCCACATTCCTCTAAGCTACATTCATGACCTCCTCCCTCCTCCCCTCCTCCCCTCCTCCTCCTCCTCCTGTCCTCCCACACAGACAGAGTGTCAGTTGTGTTTTTGATTGTCTGTCATTTCCTGTGTCATTCCGTGCGTTTAACAGATTGTAACATACTAAAAAACCCACCGACCTTCTGTGCTTTTATTTTGAAACGAGTTTCTTGCTGTCTGTGGGAATCAGGGCAGAAAATGAGTTTGCAGCAGGACGTCCTGAAACCAGAACCGAGCTGGAGCCGAGCTGGACTCTGGGATCAGGTCCAGTAGAAGAATTAAGGGCACTTTAAGGTATAGTCTGGTCCAGCTTGGTTCTGAATGAGTGCAGCTCACCTGAACCTTTGATCCCGATGTCTGACTGTAATCAAGAGCTGTGGGAGCAACACAAACCCAGAGAGACTCCAGACACACAGAACCAGACAAACCACACATCAAGTAAACACAAACATTCATGAAGTGCTTTACAAAACTATTTTAACACACTTCAGATAAAGATGATGGACAGAAGAGAGCTTTAATTCTTGGCCTTCACACAGAGATCAGCTAACTCAGGTTGAAATATTTACTGGTATGAATATCTGAGGTTAATGCTACAACACTGTATAACCATTAAATGAACACGTAATAACCATTTGATATGACGTAAACATTATAAAATAATGCCAATTCACTTGGACAGTGACACCTCTGAGGTCAAGTAATTAACAAGACCTTGAAACTGATTGGAAAAGCATCAGGATGCGAGCTGAAGGAAGCCAGGATCAGTAGAATGTGTTCATGGACTATACGGACAAAAATATGAGGACAGCTGACCTTCACACCAACAGGGACTTCATTGATGTCTCATTATAAACACACGTTCAGCTTTGCAGCTCTAACAGCTTCCACTCTTCTGTGAAGGCTTTCCACAACATGTTGGAGTGTTTCTGTGGGAATTTGTGCCCATTCATGCAGTAGAGCATTTGTGAGGTCACACACTGATGTTGGACCAAAAGGCCTGGCTCACAATCTCCGTTCCAGTTCATCCCAAAGGTGTTGGATGGGGTTGAGGTCAGGGCTCTGTGTGGGCCAGTCAAGTTCTTCCACATCAAACTCATCCAACCATGTCTTTATGGAGCTTTGCTTTGTGCACTGGGGCACAGTCATGCTGGAATAGAAAAGGGCCTTCAACAAACTGTTGCCACAAAGTTGGAAGCATAGCATTGTCCAAAATGTCTTGGTATGCTGAAGCATTAAGATTTCCCTTCACTGGAAGTCAGGGGCCGAGCACAAACCCTGAGACACAGACCCGATGCCAGAGACTTAAGAGTTACAAACATGCAATCAACTGGTTATGAGGGTGTGAACGACAGTTTCCAGATTTCTGGTGATAAGAAATGGACCCTTGAAATGTTTCTGCTTCAGTGAAGGAGGAATTGAACCGATGACTGAACCTGGTTGTTTAAATTTGTTTGCAAAAAGTTTGTGAAGATAAGGGAATCCACTGGCCTTTGTGAAAGAAGGTGAACCCGAACAGGAACACAAACTGTCAGGCAGCAGTTTAAAATTTGCAGAATGGAGGGGGACACGGAGTTAAAAACCACAGAGGGCGCCAACGACATCACCAACTCAGATGGTGTGGATGTGGAAATGAGCACAGCGAACCTGCATGCGGCTTCTCAGCAGGAACCTTCTTATGTTTGAGATTCAAGAGAGTCCAGAAGACAGAAATTCTTTGCTTTTCTCAGAGGTGGCATCTAATATCTGTCCGGGAAGAGGTTCACAATGTTGACCAACATTCTTGGGTTGGACAGTAATGTGCAGCCCTAGAATTTTTAACCTCTGTGTTAAAAGTGTTCTTCTGTAGAGGCCTGGACTTTACAGTTTAAACTGTCTGATCATCATTTAAAAAGAGCATTTAGAAAAGTCAGGGCTCACCTCATCCTCACTCCACCCTCAGTGGAAGTTATACCTGTATGTGCCCCAGGTAAAGGTAAATCCTTTCTCACAGATATCGACCTATCAGCTGCTTCCAGGTGAAACCTACCTGAACAAAGTTTTATTTTACATCTCTCACTCATTCACTGACTCTCCCTCTCTCTCTCTCTCTCTTTCTCACACACACACACACACAATGATGTGTCAGGCTCCATTGATTTGCCCCCTGCTGTTGGCCACAGTCATGACCCCCATTAACCAATCAGAGGTCTTTTTGAAACAAACACCCTTTATCTGACAGGAAGTATGCCGCCTAACCTCAACTGTGTGTGTGTGTGTGTGTGTGTGTGTGTGTCAGTTAACCTCTGAGGTCCTGCAGGTCAGTTTTCATTCATCGTCTTGTGGAAACTTCATCTGCTCCATCTCAGGAGTTGCTCTTCCACACCAGCGACCTGCAGTACCAGGTAACCTGACTCCTCCCCCTCCGGTGCACCTGTAATCAGCTTCAGGTGATCTACCCGGTGCCCCGGCCTGATTAAAATGTCAACATCCAGCAGCCTGACAATCAGTGGCGGTTTATTTGTATAACACAAGTGTTATACAAATACACATACAAAGTGTTTTACAACAAACACACAAACACAGAAATAAAATACACAGGAGTGTTTGAACAAACAGGAGTGAAGGAGGAATTAAACTTAAAACTCAGGCTGATAAGATAATAAATAAAACGACCAAGAGAAAGAGAAACCAAAAAAAAAGCATCAAGAATCAAATGCAGTGGTGCTCAGAGAACCAGGAGTAAATGTAAGCCTCAAAATTAAAGGCAAAGTAGTAAAGGATTCCTTCCTTTTGTCAGAGTCTCATACACAGAGTCTGCTGGTTGACTTCTGAACTGTGAGGAAATAATAACATGAGTGATAGCTTGGGTATCAATAAAAAACATTGATCAGATGGCAGCAATGTGACTGGACAGCCTTGTTAAAGTGTTTTTAGAAAGTGAGGCTGGAGTCAAAAAGGGTTAAGGTCAGGCCAGGTTCCTGACATTTGGTTTGATGTTACCGGATAAGGGACCAAGAGACAATTGGATACTCAGATTCGGACCATCAGGATCAGATATGAGGATCTCTGTTTTATCAGAGAGAAAATATGCTGACATCCATCTTTGATATCTGCGAGACAGTTTTTAAGACCAGAAGTTTGTAGTCTCAGTACTCTTTACTGATAGATACACCAGTGTATCATCAGCGTAGCAGCATTTTGAATAAAACAACAGATGAAAAAAATGACAAAACAGGTGAAACAGCAGGTTTCTGCTTTATTTGATCTGTTTGTGAGAGTCTTTTATAGTTTATCGTTAGATTTATCTTTATTTTGTCTATCTACCTGTCGGACTCATTCTGGAAGCTGGACTGCATCTGATGATAAAACCTGGTCTGATCTGATTTATCGTTTTTCTAAACAAAGACTGAACCACTTTACAACATCCTGCACAGGTATCCAGCCTTCATCCCAGCTGGTGCAAAAAGCTGTGACTTACAGTGAAGGTAAGACAAAACACATGCACACACTCGATCAAAAGACTCTGCGACTCAATGATTGAAGTTTTTGACAGTTCAAACTTTAATAGCAGTTCCTCTGTGGACAGACAATCGTTCCTCCTTCACTAAAGTTTGTACAGTAAACGATGACTGCGTGAACACAGAGCAGACCTCAGATCAGCAGCTGATGAGTGATGACTGTATGTACACTGGTGAACACAGAGAAGACTGAAGGCAGACAGACAGGCAGAGACTGAGACAGATTAAGAGATGCAGACAGTCAAATGGTGGAAAGCAGCCAGAGTTTGACGAAAGTGGAGACAACCAATCAGGGACGAGCCAAGGAGCGAAACACTTCCTGGGATTGTACCTTATTTGATTACATGTGACAAATAAATCTGATTGGTGTTTGAACAGGAAGCTGAAGGTTGAAGTTTAGCTTGTTGCTGTTGTTGTTGTTGTCATGGCAAGTGTATTCCACTGTGGAAAGGAAACACAGAAACACTCAGCTGATGATCTCGTTGTTGTTTATGTTGTGTTTGTTGGTTGGTTGGTGTTAACAAGTGTCAAGTACAACAGAACTGATCGATCAATCATCTTTGTCAGTCTGAAAAAATGTGTCAACTCCCAAACCCCATGTGACATCAAGTTATTGTCTTTAATAAAGACCTGCTGTAGGTCTCAGTCTGTCACCCATACACAGTGTCTATTGTTCCCATTTCACCTGAATGCAGCACAGAGTTACCAGTCCGTTTTAGTGCAACAACAAAGACTTTAATGTGAAACTAACTGGTTACAACAAAGCAGCTAGACTGGAGCCTGAATCATCTCTGATCAAATGGTTTCCGTTAGTACAGACGTGGTGTGGGCTGATACCTGGAGTCGCTGAACTTCCACAGTGCAGAGCGTCTAATTCATGGCTGAAAGAGGACAACGGACATTTTAAAACATCCAGTTTCACTTAGTCTGGTACATAAAATCATGAACTGTTTAATTATTGTGTCTTTATACTGTGTTATCTCATTATTATTATTATTTCATTAGTTGCTAAGGTCATAGAGAAAACATGACGCATGTCAAAGTATAAAGAGTCTGCACGTAGAGGAGGTAGGACTGGTGGATGATTTAAACACAGGAGACCAAAACCAAGAATCAATCATCTATTTCAAATTACATCACAAACATAAAGTTATTTTAAGCCAAACTACAATCTTTTCATAAACTGCCCAAGTAGACTTTTTTTATTGTAACTGACTTCATCCTTTCTTGCCAAATGTGGACAGCATAAAAGGACACGTTTTTAAAAATGGCTGTTTGAGCATCCATCCCATGAGATCATTTTGCCTTTTTGCATTTATGCTGCAGCATCAAATGGATTTTAAGCTATGAGTGAATATAAACTGTGATTGGCTGTGAGGTGATGTGATGCCACGGTTGTGTGTAGTCTTTACCCTTTGTGGTGGCAGAGTCATCAGACTGGTCTGGCTGGTCCTGTTGGCCCTGTTGGTCAGCAGGTGTTGCTGCACCCAGAAACAAGTGACAACTCATTAACATTGCACAGTGACGTAACCCCGGGTTCAGGATGTCTTGATGCCTTATTTTAACACCTGAACTTTGTAACAAATCTGAAAATTTAAAATTCTAAATTTTGATCTTGAATTCTTGACCTTACCTTCCTGACCTCACTGTACATGTCATTGTTATCATCACCCATCCACTCCCTCTACCTCTCGGGTCTGCTCTGAGGTTTCTGCCTGCTAAAAGGCAGGTTTTCCTCTCCCCTGGCTCCAGGTGTTTGCTCATGGGGGAATATTGGCTCTCTGTGTTAAAGACTAAATTAAAGAATTTGGTCTCAAACTGCTCTATTTGGAAAGTGTCATGAGATCACTTTTCTTGTGAACTGGCGCTATATAAATGAATTGAAATAATCTTTCAGCGACACCTCTGAATCCATCATGTTGACCTGTAAATTAATTTATCTTGATGGCTTAATTCTTTATGTTGTCCTTTGAGTTCTCATCTTGATCTGACCTTGGTTCTTGTATGTGAAGTCTGGGCTTTTCAAATTCAAATATTTTGATACTGAATACAAATCTCCTCCATCAATCCTCCATTATTATCAGTATCTATCTCTGCTTAACCTTTACAGTCAGTGTGGGAGGAACCCGAAGTACCCGCAGTAAATAAATGTGAAACCCAGAACCTTCTTGCTAACCACTGCACCACCATGCTGCTCACTTTGTTCAACCTGATCTCTGCATTTTTCTGAAACTTGCAAAGACCTTTTGGCCTCTTAATTCTTGAGTTCTACTTTTATAAAAATAAAGTGTACATAAACACAAAATGCCCATGAACCACTGCTCACATCCAGTTAGTCACTAGTTTGAACTCATCAGTCCCAGTTTACCTTCAGTGGAGTTGAGAGTTTCTAAACTCTGCTCCTGAGCCTCCTCATCATCTGGGCTTTCAAGGCTTTGCTCCATTTTGTCTTCCTCACTGATGACCTCTTGTGTGTCACTGCTGTCAGACTCATCTTCACTTTCACTGTCAGTCTCAGTTGTCTCACTGTCTTCATTCTCGACATCCTGTTGACCCTCAATCAGATCGTCATCGTTTTCACTTGTCTCACTGTCTTCATTCTCGACATCTTGTTCACCCTCAATCAGGTCATCATCGTTCTCTTCGCTGTCTTCCTCCTCTGAGGTCGCCATACCCTCTTCCATCACCACATCCTCCTTCAGTGGCTCTTCAGTTGCTGCCTTGTCCTCCTCCAAAGATTCAGATTCAGATTCCGATTCCGATTCCGATTCAGATTCAGAGTCAGAGTCAGAGTCAGAGTCAGAGTCAGAGTCAGCTTCAGCTTCAGCTTCAGCTGCAGCTGCAGCTTCAGATTCAGAGTCAGCTTCGGATTCAGATTCAGATTCAGAGTCAGAGTCAGCTTCAGATTCAGATTCAGATTCAGATTCAGATTCAGATTCAGAGTCAGATTCAGATTCAGATTCAGATTCAGATTCAGATTCAGAGTCAGCTTCAGATTCAGATTCAGCTTCAGATTCAGAGTCAGCTTCAGATTCAGCATCATTGATCATGTCATTTGATTTCATGTCACTGTTGCTGTCACTTTCTTCTTCAGATAGAGAGTCCTCTGTGTCTGAGGATTAAAGAGATCGCAAACTCATCAATGAATTGTTGTCATGTGTCAAGTAACTATCAGCATGGTGAGTCTGTGGTCAGACAGAGAGACAGACAGGCAGACAGGGTTACAGACAGATGCTTGTATATCACTCTGAAGGTCCTCTCACATGAAAACAAATCAAACTAATCTGAATTTGTTCTTCAGTCTGAGATCAAACTGAATGATAACCGAATTAACTGAATTAACCACAGAGGGTTTATTAACACAAACCAACCTGGTGGATCAGACACCTCATCTGATGCTGTGGGAGCTGAAACAGACAGGTAAATATAATAATAGAATAAGTAAACAAACAGGTGAACAGACAGGTGATCAATTAGACAGGTGAACAGATCGTTTACCTTCTGTTTGTTCAGCAGAGTCTCTGATGCCAGCAGACTCTGTAGACACAAATGGACGTTTAGTACAATGTGTCTCGTTTCCATATTACGCCTACAGTTACTCTGTGTACACTGTGTAGTGTGTGTATAATATGTAGTGTGTGTACACTGTGTACCTGGCATTGAAGTCACAAGCCCATCTTTGGTTTCTTCTCCTACAACAACAACAAACAACAAAATAAACAATGACACATATAAACTATCAGTGTGTGTTAATGTGTGTGTTTACTCTGCCTGTGTGTGTTACTGTGCGTTACTATTTATGTGTGTTGTAGTGTGTGTGGGGGGACATATATCTACGTTCATATGATTATTTACTCATCCCAATGTGACCAGTGTGTGTGTGTTGATGGCACAAATGGAGTCACATCCTGTTTGGTGTATCAAGCTATCAAGTCATTATTTATTTCATTTAAGCATTTAATGGACATCAGTGGACATTGCAATTAAATATGCACGAGGCCCAGCAGCTTAATTTCACTGATTATTTGTGAGCCGGGGTTCATACAGTGAGACTGTGTGGAGTCAAGCTGCTGTCCTCCTGATAAATCCTGACCCAGAGGAGGTCTGCTGACAGAATGTGTCATGATGGTTAGTGCAGTGACTGTAGTGACGTGAAGTCTATGTAATGATCCCAAAAGTGAAACATGACTCTCTCTCTCTCTCTCTCTGTGTGTGTGTGTGTGTGTTACCATTGAGGTGACTTAGCAGTGGCACACTTCTCTCTGAAACAGCAGGAATAAACAAACTTTCATTTAATAAACGTTTATGATGCTCAAAATAATCAAGTTGAGTGAAACTATTTCAGAAACAGAAACAAAGGGTTTATCAAATGATCAGGCTGATGTTTATTCACACTGTGGCTGTAATGAACACTGCAGCCAGTAAGGGGCGCTAACAGCACGTCACACCATGCAGTCTGACTGGCTGCTTTGTGTGTATGATTTATGATGAAAGGTCAAAACTTCATCTGAACCAGGTGATCAGATTTAGCATCTTTTAAAATCAGACAGATAGACAGGCAGGCAGATAGACAGGCAGGTGGACAGACAAGCAAACTTTGTCATTTACCGTCAGCTGCTTTTCCATCTACAAGACAAACAGACAGACAGTCAGGGAGACAGAAACAACAGACAGACAGATGTCTTCATTTCTCATTACATCTTTATAATGTATATGATGTAAACATTAATTTTAATATATCAATTACATAGAAAACATGAGCTGTTCATTATTTTTATTGTTAGAAATGAATCACTTAATTAATAAACCTTCTTTACATTTTCATGTTACATCTTGCCTCCACATTTTACTTTAAACTGACCACAATATTTGTACCTTTTTCTATCCTTTACATTACAAAAAGTAGACTCTTTGTGTAGTTTATATACTGGCTGTGTACTTTAGCTAACAATTACAAAGTGATGGATAATAATTAGTGTAATATTTTTATATAATCATAAATATACTTTTTACATATTATAAAGTGGCTCATAATATAATGTATAACAACTGTTACATGCCATAAAAGTATTAATCAATTATCTTTATGAATACTCAAATTATCAAAAACAATAACTGTAATAATATAAAATATGTATAAAAAAATAATATAAAAAAAAATATAAAATATGTCTTATTATTATTGGTTCATAATGATTAGTTCAGTTAAAGACATTATTAAACTCATTACCAATCTTACATCTTCCATGTGTGATTTATAGCAAATATTTTTTGTTATCAATCAAATCATCAAAATCAAATAATATAAATAAAAATCATATAATGGTACAATCATATAAATAAGAAGAATTTTCTACAGATTGATTATTATTTTGTGATTTAAGATAAATCATTAATTATCATGCAATTTTATTTGTATTTATATAATGAAAAGTTTAAATAAATCTTTCTAACACTAAATTTAAAAAGACTTCAGCGCCGAACACTTAGCCATCATAAATTCATTAATGATAAAAGTTATTGATTACTGAATGATTTTTAGTGTTTGCTGAAAGATAAAGTAATTCAAATGATTGTCAGTCAAGTGAAGTGTTTAAAGTGAATACTGAACATGAAGTGATCATATTGATCATTAGTAATAATAACATGATTCATTAATGATGATGTCATAGCTCACCTGAGAGTGGAGCTGAGAGAGAAACAGCAGCAAGCGCAACGAGCAGCAGTACAACACACCTGTAACACACACGCACACACACGCACACACACACGTACGCACACACACACACGTACGCACACGCACACACACACACACGTACGCACACACACACACGTACGCACACACACACACGTACGCACACACACACATACGCACACACACACACACACACACACACACACACGTACGCACACACACACACACGTACGCACACACACACGCACACACACACGTACGCACACACACACGTACGCACGCACACACACACACACACACACACATACGCACACACACACACACACACATTAGAAAGTTCTCAATGCAAAGTGAACGGGTGGATTTGACTGCAGTGTGTTTGCATGTTGTTTTCCTTCACTGTGAAGCACCAAAACTTTCCACTCTGTCAAAGCCCTCGTTGACCACATGAACCACAGAATAACAATATTAACACATTATTCAGCATCATCAATACATTTAAAGACGTGCGCCCGGATCGCAGCGGACGATTAAAGTTTCCACTGGCCCACAGTAAGAGCGGAGAACGTGAAGAGACGAGCGTTAGGTGCGTTCAGTGAAAGGGTTAAATGCCTCAGTGTTTTCCTCCACAAAGAGGGCAAAAGGACAGAGTCTCTTTTCTTTTCCGATGTAAAGAGAGAAACAATGAGCTGCAAGAGGAAACCGGTTCAGAGAGACATCAGCTCTAAGCTTCACGACGAGAGTCCGGTGACGCTCAAGTCCTTCTGCTGGATTTAAATCGAGGTAAGCACCAAAACTGAACTCTGACACTGTCAGCAGCAGAGAGGCAACGTAAAAATCCTCAGCAGGTCTCAGTTCAGTTGTTCTCAAAATGTAGCTTTACAGATCACAACCGAGGAATAAAATCTGACCGAAAGAAGTAAAAACATGTGAGCTGTCAGATTGTGACCTCATCACAGGATTCGTGATGTCACAGTAATCACAATCTCATCACATTTCATTAAAATCTCCACCAAATGTTCACAAAGTTTGGTTTGGCATCATAGCTGAGGATGTGCACAAGTCTGATCAAACCTCGACAGGTTAGCGACCGGAAAGAAGAATAAAAGAATAAACTCACCGTTGGAGCATGTTGGTCAGGAGGCCGACAGGAAACAAACTTCACTGTGTTCAAACTTTCTTTCTGAACTCTGCTTAAAGAGAGAAGCAGCCTTTTATACTCCGACTCCCCTCCTCCTCCTCCTCCACCTCCTCCTCCTCCTCCTCCTCCTCCTCCTCCTCCTCCACCTCCTCCTCCTCCTCCACCTCCTCCACCTTTGATATACCTGTCTGTCTACTACGCTGTAACGCTGTTTAATCCAGTTCAAACACACTGAAGTCAGAAAAGACCAGATGACCAGATTCACACCACAGTGATACCTGAGTCTTTCCTTAAGTCTGACGCATTCGCTGAAGAACTTAATTACTGCTGTTGCACAGAATTGTTTAAAAGGTTTCTTTAGTTAAGGGTAAACATTTGCATTTACCAACACAGTCTGAAATAAAGTAAGAAGTTAAAAGCAACCACGGTGGCTAACCACATGGACACGCTTAATACCAGGAAATGTAAAAAAAAAAAAACTCACTTTGTGAGTGTGTGTTATGTCTGCTATGTTGTTCTCATTCAGAGCAGAACTGGTTGGGTGATTTTTACCAGGAACACAGAGGCTTTTTGAGAAGGAAGCTGGTCATTAAATAAACTCCACGACTCAGGCCAAAGTTGAATCTACAAATCTACAAATGACAAACGAGTCATTAATGACACACAACACAGCTTCACATTCACACTGAAGTCACTACTGTCACAGCTTGTGAACTTCAGGTAAAACGGGCTGCTTTTTGAATGGAATTTGGTGGCAGTGAAAGCCACTGAAAATAATCTGTACTCTGAATGTCACATGGCCTTCACACGTGTGAAAACACGCTGTTACTTGAATACATATTTAATGTGTAATTATTCTCTAGTCTTACTTGTTAAAATACTGAACATATCGGACTGACAGGGGGGTTGATGGTGATGTTCTCTAATGACAAAGTGATGATTGAAACCACCCAATAACAGGGCTGTCAATCAGTCAGAGGCTGACAGGTCCAGTTCATTACATGAAGTCAAAGTGTCTCACAGTGTCTCCTCAGGGAGAGAGAGAGGAGAGAGAGAGACAGTAAGTGAGTAAACATGTTCAGTTTCCAGTATTAGACTCATCTTCAGAAACTCACAAGCCTTCATCAGGGAGTTAATGAAGGCCTGCTGCTCTGACATAACAGGAAAATAATTTAAAGTCTCAGAAAGACAGTTTTCTCATTCCAAAGAGCACCGTCAACAAACTCAATTTTCAGGAAGAGCCTCTCTTGCATTTATTTTAAACACTCAAACCTGATAGATCAGATTCCAGACCAGTTTCAAATAAACCCTCAGACTGACTGAAGCAGGACTAGGGGCAGAGACGGAGACAGAGACAACACAGGGGCAAGGCAGCATACCTGAGTGTGGGGACCTGAATGTACACACAGGTACCGAAGACAGAACAGATAATGATATGTTCTGCTGAGACATCCACACCCAGAACAGACACGGGACATGCTGCACATCTTCTGTTCAGCTCTGAGGACAAATGTAGTTGACGACTAAGACGGGGACCCGTTCTTCCACCCCCTATGAGATCATGGCCAGATCAAGAAGCAGTACAGTGATGGTTCTGATCTGGTCTGAACGCTGACAGTCAGACCCAGTGGCGCTCGTGCTGCTTTTATCATGTGAACATAAGCCTGCAGACCTCGGACTTATTAGCTGGAAGGTTCTGGGTTCGATCCCGTTTGTCTGCCTTATGTTTGTGTGGTTTCCTCCAGCCTCCTCCCACAGTCCAGAGACATGCAGACTGGTCACTTTAAACTGTTTGTAGGTGTGAATGAATAACTGTATTACATTACAAGAACGGACCCCGCAACTATTCAACATGACGCTGACTGAAGTCTGGAACCAGCAGCTGATCTATGAGGACAGAAGTAAATCAGACCCTCCACAGAGAGTCAAGGATACTAAAAACATAAAGTGACTTCTCTCAAACAACCGATTAAAAATACACGGAAAGGTCCGAGTGTTTGGGCATCAGGGAGTAATTTCACTAAAGCAAGAGGCTCCGAGACAAAACAGGCAGAGCAGTGAAATCAACAAAAACCAAGTACTCCTAATGTCCCAGTGTGGACAAAAACCAGCAGCTTTACATGGAAGTGAGATCTGCAACACGACTCACAGAGTCCGTGTCAGAGTCCGCGTCAGAGTCCGCGTCAGAGTCCGCGTCAGAGTCCCGTACCGTCTGATCTTGGAATCTTGAATGATCTTTGAATTTTCACGTTTTGGACACTGTGTGAAGAGTTCAGGGTCACTTCCTGTGTCCACCATGCGGCCCTCGAGATGCTCACTGATTACTGATCAGAGCACATAACCACACATGAAGCGTTCACCCACTCACACACATTGGCACACTGATGGAGGAGGCGTCATGCGAGGTGTGGATCAGCTCATCGCAGCGTTTTCTATCCAAAGAGCTTCATGGTTCACGCAGAGCAGAGGAGGCCGGAATCAAAGCACCAGCCTTCTGACTGGCGATGGCTGAATAAAAGCTCAGCAGGAAGTAAAACACCTGACAAACAAACAACAGGAGGAAACTGGAATTCCCTGAACCACACAAGGAAAAAGCACTGAAGGGTTTCTTCATGTGAACACATCAGGCTCACTCTCACAGAGCTGAGGAAGCAATTAAAAAGCCTTCATCAGTGAGAGCAGCTGAATTCACAAACTACATGACCGCAAACACTGCAGTCTCTCAGACAGGATATCAGTAAATGTGTACAGAGTTTGGTCCAAACCTGCTCTCATTGGACAGTGTTGTGACGAATTGAATTGAGTGCTCCTGACATTTAAACTGATGTTCTTCTGCATATTTCATCCTAAGAGCAGCACTAACAGCATGTTCAGGCTGAAATTGTTCTTCATGAATGACATGAAAATTGAAAATTGTTATGAGTTGAGATTTTGTTTTACTTGTCTTTTTAGTAATGTTGTTGTCATGTTGTTGACTGGTTCCCTGCCCGTCCTGGGTGAGGGATCCCCCCTCTGCTGCTCACCCTGAGCTTTCTCCCAGTGTTTCCTGTTAAAGGTTCTTCTGGGAGTTTTTCCTCAGTCGATGTGAGGGTCGAAGGGCAGAGGATGTTGCTGATGTTACGTTAAGCCCTTTGAGACAAACTGCTTGTAAAAATGGGCCGTACAAATAAAGCTGTCTTGTCTTGTCTTCAGGTTTTCTTATCTCTGAGCTGGTGCGTTATGCAAAGTGTTGATGTTCACAAGAGAAACAGTGAGTGTGTCTCAGGAAGGGAAACTTCTCAGACCTTTTATCAGACAGTTGTTTCCTTCTTCCTCACTGTGGGCACTGAGGCAGCGCCCCCTGCAGGACCAGCTGTGCGACGCTCAGCTCTCAGTCATCATCACAGACAGCTGACTGTCCAGAACATCAGTGAAACGAGTCTGGCTGGCCATCAGTAACACATCAGGGGCCAAAGTGGCTCCTGCCTGACAGACTGAGAATAACCTGACTGAAAATAATAAATAAATCAGGCCAAACATTGAGTCACAAGACATTTCAGTTTATTTCTCAAATTCCCTCACTGAACCTGTTTTATGAACAGTTCAGAGAATAAAGTCATGACAGTTTCCAGATAAAATGACTTTCACCTCCTGAAGATGTGATCTATTTTGTTCTGTTAAAGGAGTGATGTACAGTTAAACAGCCGGTCAGATGGCACCATGTGTCTGCAGAGTTAAGCTTTATTTTTTCTGACTGAAGGTGAACACGAACCTGCTATGTGTTTGTGTATGTATTTTTCACATGCGTGGCTGCCTGTGGTCTCTCATCTCCATGTGTTTTTCTATCTACATACATGCGTGAGTTACTGTATGTGTGACTGCATGTGTTGTATCTGTCCATCTGTCTTATATCTGACGCCGGTTGGTCCTGGATCGTCTCTTGGATGCTCGGTTCCTCATCAGAGCTTTGGGTTGAGGAATGATTGGTTGAGGGGGGAGGGCAGGGCTCTGAGGTAGGTGGGCGGGGCTTTGGTTTACATGGGTGGAGATTTGTGGTGGGAAAGCTGGGCTCTGAGGTTTGGCTGAGCGAGAACTGAACTTTTTCTGCTCTTCTTCTTCAGAATCGGAGCGCTCGTCTTCTGTAAGACATTAATACAAAATATTAAGAAATAATCAAAAAGCAACTCTTTTTATGAAATCTTCTTCACTTTCCTTCTTCTTCTTTCTTTTAAATCTGCTTTTCTAAAAAATGATTTTATTTAAAATTTTCCAACTGTGGTAATGTCACCACCCTCCCAGCTATCAGCCAATCACATAAGTCCTGGCTCTTAAGTAGTATCCACAGGTGCTGCAAGAATTAGCCTGTTAGCTCTTGTAAGCCACATCGTAGGCCCTGATAATGCTGTGTGGACACTGGTTTGCTGCTACACTGTGATACAAGGTATGCAAGGACGTAAAAAAACCCAAACAATTCAAGAAAAAAACCTTTTTTTTTGTAGTTATTAGTTTATTTCATTCAATTTATTAAGTGATTATCATTGATTTTCTTCACTGTCCAGGGAAACCTTGGTTATCTGTTTACTGGCTCATTTCAATTTTGTGATGATATCTCTGATAATATGCTCAGTTTATGGATATTTCATTAAACTGGAGAAGAAAATAATTCTCTAAAGCCATAAATGAACACTTGAGTTTAGCTAAAACAATAAAATTAAAATTAACTAAAATTAAAGAACAGTCAATAAGAAAAGAATATTTAAACAGCAACTTTCTTAAGTCTAATTGCCAAAATTAGAGGTTTTAAATGGACACTCCTAAACCTGGAAACATTTATTTATTTAAGGACTTAAAAACCAGTGTGTAGGAAACAAGTCAGTGTGAAATATGAACAATATAATGTGAAGGGTAGGAGTGCATCAACACAGCTGGTAACTGTTGAACTGGATGTGTTTGTGACACTGTGTGATGTGCATCATGTAGTTATGTAGCTTTCGGTGTACTGTAATTAATTGTACAGTTTCTTGTAATTTTGTACAGTTTGTTTCTGTCTCACCGTCTTCTTCCTCCACACTGTTCACAGCAGCTGCAGGTTCTGAAATCAACCAGTCAAAGAGCAGAATCATTTGTAGAAATGTTAAAGAGTTCAACAGAGATACATACTTAGAAGAAGAAAACAGGACGTACCAGGAGCTGTCACCTGATTGGCTGCTGGAGCTATGAAAACAACAACATTAAAATCAAATGATTGGATGATCAGAAACAAATGAATGGATGAAGAGTGGACATTTACCAGATAGACTGGCTGAGCAGAGTTAGAAATAAAAGAAAAATATTACAAAGTTACAAGAAGAATGACTGGATGTACATATGATGTGTGTGTGTGTGTGTGTGTGTGTGTGTGGCTTGTCTTCTTACTGTCTGCAGTCTCTGAGCTGGAGCTGCTGGTATCTGAAACACATTTTACTACTGTTATTCCATTATCATCATTACCACATCACTCACATGGTGAACAGGTGAACAGGTGAGTGACAGCATCATGTGATCAGCCAACTGACAGAAACTGTACAGCTGTGATATGCTGCGATGATCTGATATCAGGGAATAACTGAATTTGAATATGATGTTCAGCTTCTTTGCTCAGTTTATTAATTTTGACAGAAACGTCATCATCATCATCATCATCATCATCATCATCCTGTTCCTACCTGAAGGTCCTCCTCCATAATAGTGGGATTCATCTGGAATCAATCGATTAAAAAAAATCATTTACAAATATCATTGACAAAAGACAACCACATGTGTATTAATGCTGTAAATGTTCACCAGACTTCATTCTACATTCAGAAGCAAATATGAAACTATACTAACATAAGTTTCATCATCGTGTATGTTTTCACAGGACTGAACTGCAGCCCAGTGTTAATGGTCCTCATGTTTCAGGGTCCTGGTTCATACTGGTTTACTGTCACGCGGTTGTGGTTTATGGGGACATTTAATGTTTGTGATTTTCTGAAGGAAACGATGATTTATCAGATTCAACCACCAGATGGAAGCATAACACAGGAAGGAAACCTCAGTGGAAAATACACATTCAATGGCGAAATGTGGGTTTGTGTTGCAGGATGTTGTTGGTCATTAACCCGTCTGTGTTTTAACTTTTAAAAATGTTTTGATTATATTTGAGATTTTCTCGATGCATGAAATCATGGTCTCATATGGAGCAGCTTTACTGGTCCAACTGGTTCCAGTTCCTCTGGGCTAACCAGTGCACATGAAGTCTTTATTTCAGACATGTGTTGCTACTGTGACTGTTGAATGTCATTTTATTGATCCTTGACATTCATCATGACTCTGAATCCAACGTGTGATTTGTTTTAGTCAACTGACCCACTCTTGAAAGTTTTATAGACAATAAAGTTTCATTTTTGATTTCACTGATTACACAATATTAACACATCATCAGCTTTCTGGACGAACCAAAGCAACTTGTCAGTGTCTGATAGCCTAACTTATTATTGGAAACACGTAAATTAGATTTTTATGTTCGATATTTCTCTGCAGAGTTCAGCCAGGTGAAGCTAACAGCAGAGTTTCAGATCTGAAGTCTTACCGGGCTGATCAGGAGAGACGGCGTTCATACTCTCTGAAACAATAAAACAACAATAATGACTCAGTTCAGTCAGGATGTCCTTTAACTGAATAAACTCAACAGTAACTAAGCTGCACCCTGTTTGTCAACTGTCTCAGTAAACAGTTGGCTTACATACTGGATATATTATGTGTTTTATATTGATGTTAACACATTTTAATTAGCAGACGTGATAAATACCTGTGTGTCGTGTATCACTGATTTATTACCGACTCACTCTGTTCATGTGTGATAACAGTTTTTGTTTATCTGAACTTTGCATAACAGACACACGATGTGGACTGGAGTTCTTCAGGGAGCCATACTGGGTCCTGATATATTTTACTTATACCTGCAGGGAGCTTGTATAAATGTGAAAACAATAATTCATTATCATGTCAGATACGTCAATATGCAGATGATATACAACTGTGTATATCTGTGTTTAGTTTTCAGGCGTCTATCACGCTGTTAGTCAAAAACAATACACACAGTTACAATAAAATGCAAAGTGACAGAACTTCCTGACCAATCAGATTCAGATACAAGTTAAAGATCTGTGAGTATGTTTTAGATACTGACATAAACTTTATTTCTAATTTAACCACAAAAAATATCACTTTGATAATCAGCATCTAAGCATTTCAACAAAAGGATAGTGATTTTCTTAAGAGTTGAATCTGTGAGGCTATTAAAGTGGGAAGTTTGTGGCTCACCTGTAGGGGCTTCATCAGACGTGGAGTCTTTGTCTGACAGGGAGGATCGACAGGTGAGACAGGTAAGACACAGAGAAATACAAACATGTCTAGTCTATCTATGAGTGATGAGAGACAGACAGGTGATTTACCAGTTGATATGGCTTGTACTCCAGCAACTGCAAACACAAAACTTTTTATTAATCACTGTTACATCAGTGACTTTACCTGTCAATCAAACCTCATCTAATTTCCTCTCAGTCAAGTTTTAAAGTGATGATCAATCAGAACTGAAATCAGTCAGAGGAGTTTTAATCTGAATCTCACCGTTGGAGTCCAGGTCTCCCTCCACCAGCAGGACGAACAGAGAGAACAGAAGAACAACGTTCCTGCAATGAACACATCCTTCAGTCTGAGAACCTTTGTGTCCTCGCAGGGCCACCGTACAGAAGTCAGACTGAACACACAGCAGCAGCTGCTTATTATATTCTCACTGTGACTCTTCAGCCACACTTCTGACTGAATTAACACTTCAAGAGTAAATACATCATCAGGGTTTGTTCATGTTGTGGCTGTGATGAAGTGTGCGGCCTGCAGGGAGGGCTAATAGCACTTTGGACTGATGGGTGTACAGAGTTACAGAGCTGAGGACTGAGGTCCAGGACTGACACAAACTGATTCACCATGTTGGTCTGATGAATATGACTGAAACCAGAACAACGCACACTCTGAAAGGAAACAGCTGTATGAGCCGGTTTAAATGTGACCAATCAGATGTTCGATTTGATAATCAAACATTTGTTATAAAGCTTGCAGCTTTGATCTCTGAATGTGTTCACAAGTTGTCAGCTGATTTAATGATTCAGCCAATCAGCAATCAACACATCATAACCTGCTGCTGATGTCACATGTCTGATTATTGTTTTCATGGTTTCATTTAGAAATGTGTCTGAAACTGGATTCAAATGAATTTCTTTTGGACTGATTTCACAAATCATCAGATACAAATTCCACCAGACAGACATGTGAATTTCAGTTCATTAAAAAAGACCCCCAGTCACACAGAGAAGTCTGCAGACCTTTGACCTCTGAATCCTGAATCTGAATCAGAATGACTCAACTCTCTCTCTCTCTCTCTCTCTCACACACACACACACACACACACACACTCAGACTCAGTAGATGACACAAACACCAAAGCTGATGTAAAAACTCCTTCATTCATCCACTGCTGTTTCCCTGAGGACACATCAGATTTCAATCCTGTCTTCAACATCACAGACTGAAGACACAGAAATGATGGACATACCTGGTAAGCATGATGCTGTGAGGTCAGACAGTTCCCTGGATCGGTACGACAGGCAGGCAGACAGGTAGGCAGACAGCTTACAGTACTTCAGTATTGCACTGCAGGAATCTTCTGTGTCTGACGGTCTGCATTGTGGTTTATATACGAGCCTAAATGTCACCAGGATAGAGGACGGACCAGAGAGGGGGAGGAGGGGGGTAACAAAGTGAGAAATGGATGTGTGTGTGTGTGTGTGTGTGTGTGTGTGTGTGTGTGTGTGGTTGTGTGTGTATGTATGTACCGTATATGGACAAAAGTATCCAGACACACCTCTTCATGGGGCTGTTCCTCAGGGTTTGAAGGGAAATCTTAATGCTTCAGCACACCAAGACATTTTGGACAATGCTATGCTTCCAACTTTGTGGCAACAGTTTGTTGAAGGCCCTTTTCTATTCCAGCATGACTGTGCCCCAGTGCACAAAGCAAAGCTCCATAAAGACATGGTTGGATGAGTTTGGTGTGGAAGAACTTGACTGGCCCACACAGAGCCCTGACCTCAACCCCATCCAACACCTTTGGGATGAACTGGAACGGAGATTGTGAGCCAGGCCTTTTGGTCCAACATCAGTGTGTGACCTCACAAATGCTCTACTGCATGAATGGGCACAAATTCCCACAGAAACACTCCAACATGTTGTGGAAAGCCTTCACAGAAGAGTGGAAGCTGTTAGAGCTGTTCATGTTTTAACATGTTGTTAACATGTTGTTTCCAGTTTTCCTAAAATGCTTTCTCCTTATAGAAATGTTTTGTCCTCAGTGTAAACCTTGAAGCGGTCCTCACAGTGACACACACACACACACTCTTTGTGGGGTTTCCTGACGTCCTCACAGTTCAGGGAATCCCCCTCCACCAGTGAACCTGGACATTAGAGCAGCTCCGGTTACATCAGAACACTGAGGCCTCCAGACTGAGATCCCTCTGATAGAAGCTGGGGAACAATCAGAGCAGAACAATGACGCCTCACCTGGAACACCTGAACCAGGTACCTCCGATCAGGACATCTGACTTCACTGATGGGCGGATTTTATAATGTCATGAAGGAAAAAAATGTTCTGACTGTTATATGGTTGGCATTATTAATATTCTATTATATCATGTATGATGAACTCATTGATCAAACCATTTGGACCAACAGAATGATTTCTGTGACTGTCCCTGTGTCGGACATGGAAGTTCTCCTCAGAGGGACAGACAACGCGGACACGTCTTCACCAGCGGTCCAACATACCGAGACGGATTCTGTCCAGTTTTATTGACACAGTGTCTTCTTTTTAGGGAGGCATTAGGGTGACAGAAGGGGGATCCCTCCAGGTGTCCAGAGTCCATCTGTGCCCTCACCTTTAAACCAGCCCTCAGGACATCCTGTTTTGTCCTTGGTCATATTGAATCATTTCTGTTTTAAACATTATTGTTCGACATAAACTACCTCATACAAATTTCCTGAGTTAACTGTTGCTATGGATACCTTAACAAACGTGACCACGGCTGGTCTCCAAATTGATTACGTATGACTCAGGCCAGTCGTACATGAATACATGCACAAAACATACGCATACACTGACACACGCAGCAGAAATGACAGCAATGAAAATACATACAAATATATTGCCAGTAAATATATTAAAATATTCTGTTGTAGTAACTTCCTCAGTGGGGAAACATACAGCTAACGCACATGTGTGTGCGTGTGTATTCCTGTACTTGTGGGGACAAAAATCTGTTTACACAGCTACATTGTGAGGACCCGCCTTACTCACAGGGACAAAACTCAAGTCAAGTCAACTTAAATCATTAAATATTAGGGTGAAGAGTTGCTTTAAGGGTTAGGCTGAGGTTCGGATTCGGCAGGTAATGTTTATTGTTACGGGTAGGTGGTAGTTAAGTCTGATGAATGTAAGTCATGTTAGTCTGTGTGATGTCCCCAAAACTGATGGAAACACGGCTGGCTGTGTGTGTGTGTGTGTGTGTGTGTGCGCACCGTAATGGAGAGGCAGGTAGAATAGCTCCTGTCCCCGGAGATCCCCTCAGACACACTCGGTGATAATGGAGGCGGTGGGGGGCCGGAGGGGGTTTTGGGGGGCTGTGTGGTATTTGAGTATCAAAGCCTCTTCTGTCTGAAAACGTCTTTCTGTGTAAAAGGAGAGTCGACTGAACGGCTGAAGAAGCTTTTTAAAGCAGCGCTGCTTCATTCAGCCAACGCTGCGGCTTTGAAACACAGTAAGGTCAGATTTACATGTTTATAGAGCTGCCATCCATTAATCAGTCCTCCCATCCTTTCATCCATCCATCCCTCCATCCTCTGTCTGTCTCAGGGCGTCCCACAAGACACAACGTCTCACAGAGCACAAGAAGACCGCTAAATAACATCTACGAACACTGATGCTGTTTCATACCCAAAATCATCAGAGGCAGCAACAGACAGGAATAAAGACCAGTAGGGAACACCAGAGACTGACGGAGGCGAGTCGAGGACACTGAGGCCACACCTGGTAGAGACCAGTGGGGACAGACGGGTAGAAACTCGCACTGACTAAAGTCAAGCTAATTTGGGGTGAAGCTGTGTGTCTACAGGTTGCATATTGTCCCAGGTTAACTACAGACACACAGGTGATGTCATCAGTGACCGACGCCGGTCGACTGGCAGCGACTGAATCTGAAAGCTCCGGACTGGACTGAGATCTGAAACACTGATGTCATTTTTCACCTTTTGATAAACAAATGAATTGATGAAAAACATAGTGGACAAATGGCTCAGTGGCTCAAACTGTCCCTCATCTGACCCTGCTGACCTCAGGTCCGATCTGTGTTCGAGTTTAAACTGCTTCAAGGTCGAGCTCGCCGTGCATCCGATGTGTCACGTGACCAGACGGGACGAGCTGATGAGGACGTGTCCTCTGAGGTGTTTCGGTTCTTTTCATTAACGTCAAGAGTTCAGGCTGTTATTAGCTTTCTGGATGGTAACCGATCTCCAGTGTGAGTCGGTGAGCGTTGGACCGTCCGGAGGGCCAGAGTGTCCGCCAGCACAGCAATAAGTCTCATCTGTCAGATCTCCATCAGCAGAACGAATTTCAGACATACCAGACAGGATCACTGCAGGAAACTGATCCAGGATCAGCTGATAAAGGTGAAGCACACTTTGTCTGTCTGCATCAGCTCATCCAGTCTGAGGCACCAACACGAACCGTCACATCGTCAGTGATCGGGTCCACTTAACCTTCACTGTCAGGCTCAGGTCAGGGACGCTCAGTAAGCCAGGTTCACTTTAGTGACAAGGTCAACTTTCTGAACTCTGCTCTGACCTTTCATGCACACTTAATGTTCGTGTTGTGATTTTCAGCTCACCAGCATGTTGAATGTGTTTTCACAGACTGCTGGACACGACAGCCTGCTGTGTGAAGGTTCACTCAGACAACATTAAATTATCTCAGCTGCACAGAGACAGACTGTACTTTATTACTGGGCACAAAAGAGCGCTCAAATATTTGATAAAAACATGTTTATTATTCCTGCAGTGTCAGATAAGTGATGACCTGAACCTGCCAGGATCCTCCAGCTGACTGCACCTGCAGGTGCATCACTGACTTCCTGTCTGACAGGAAGCAGCAGGTGAACCTCCAGTCATCAGCCGTCAAGTTCCTGAAGGTTCCAGCACCCTCATGAGAGTGCAGTCACAGCTCCACCTGGTGGCATTTACTGTCACTACATGTTCCCATAGTCTGGTCCAGTAGACGTGTGTGGTGGCATCTCTGTCTTCTTCTCTTCTCATCATCTTGCTGGCTTTGAGACGTTTGGGCATCACTCATTCTGGATGAAGAATGTGTACTGTTGAGTCTTCCTCAGTTACTGCACATCTGAATTTTCAAACCTTTAAATCCAGCAGGGTGACTGTGATACCAGGACTCAACACGATCAATAATCATTGTGTTGATTGATCGGTGCACATGAACCAAACTGTACAGAGACAACGTCACCGCCGTGTTGCCTCTGATGTGGCGCAGTAATATGACGCAGCACAGCCGGAAGCGGCCCAGAAGTGTTCGGGTCCCGTGTTCAGAGCACCGTAAGGTTCGTGTTTGTTTAGTGTTTTAAAGATTTTTACACGTTATGTGCGACTGTAACTGCTTGTTTCTGCACAGCTGGCGGACCGGAATGCAGCGTGTGTTTCCGGCTGGCTGTAGTTTGTGTCGGACCGAACGCAGGAGGAGCTGTTAGCTAACGGCTAACGTTAGCGGTGCAAACGGACAGAAAAGCTGGTCGGTCCGTGCAGCCTCAGTCCGTCTGTGACTGAGGCTGCTTGTGTTTGCGGCCCATTGCACACAAAGTCTGCTGCTGGAGGCTGAATGTTGGCCCCTCAGAGGGCCGTGCAGTTCAGTCCGGAGTCTCCTCGTTTGCTGTCGTACTTGATAGAGAAAAGCAGCACATCCAGACATTTACGAAGCTGGAAGCAGAAAACGTCCGACTGAAACCATACGTCGATTAGCCTCTGATGATCATACAGCATTTAATTTTCTTCTGATCGATTAATGGATTAACGGACTGATGGGGGCAGCTCTGCTGTGTAGGATTGTTTCAGACGTTTTCAATAACTTCAGCGCATTGAAGTCCAAAAATCAGTTCATTGACAAAACGTGAAATCGTTTGTGGAACTGAAAGCATGTCTGTTAGTGAAAGTGGCTCTGTTTCAACCTGACAGGAAGCTGATGTTCACGCTTCCTCTTCCTATTTCAGTGTGAACGATGGAGCTTCAGCCTGCCCGAACAGAAACTGTGGCAGAGGGAGGAGGAGGGCAGAAGGAGGTGATGAAGAGGAGACGTGAGGAGGAGGAGGAGGATGACGTCCCCACCAAGAAGCTGGTAGATTTCCTGCCTGATGTAAGTCAATCTGATTTGGCGTGATTGATTACTGATGTCGTGTTATTGAGTTTCAGGTGACTGATCACAGCGTCAAAGTGGCGAGTCACTACAACAGCCTGCAGGAAGTCGGTTTGGCTGCTCGAAGTCGAAGCAGAATCTTCTTCATGAGAAACTTCAACAACTGGCTGAAGAGTGTCCTGATCGGTAGCCGATAATCAATCAATACTGTCCCCCGATTGGCTGTCACTTGTACATACCGGATTCAGCCGGCTGTTTGTTTGGTCGACAGGTGAGATCCTGGAGCAGGTGCGGCGGGCGGGTTCTCAGCGGCTGTCCGTGTTGGACCTCGGGTGTGGAAAAGGAGGAGACCTGCTGAAGTGGAGGAGAGGAGGGATCAGTCACCTGGTCTGCGCAGGTAATCACAGGTGTATCACTTTAGGAAGGCTTTGAGGGAACCTCTGATCCGGTTGATAATCAACACGTTGGTTTTCAGATATCGCTGGAGTGTCGGTGGACCAGTGTCAGAGTCGGTACGAAGACATGAAGAAGAAAAGTCACGCCAACGAGAAAATCTTCAGCGCTCAGTTTATCACCGCGGACTGCACCAAGGTAGAGCTGCTGGTCCCAGATCAGGTGAGCACACGCAGATCCAGGTGAAGGTCGTGACTCTTCCCGCTGTGGTCTGTGTGCACAGGAGGTTTTGTCGGAGAAGCTGGACGACCCTCAGCTGATGTTTGACGTCTGCAGCTGTCAGTTTGTTTATCATTACTCGTTTGAGAGTGAGCAGAAGGCCGACATGATGCTGAGAAACGCCTGCGAGCGTCTGAAACCAGGAGGTTTCTTCATCGGCACGACGCCGGACGCCTTCGAACTCGTGTAAGAGCAGCGACTGATGATGGTGTCTCCAGTCTGTGAAACCTCATGAAGAAGTCATTTCTGAAGTCGCTTACACAATCCTCTTCTCTCTCCTTTCCCTCTTCCTCCCTGGCAGGAAGCGTTTGGAGGCCTCGGACTCTCTGACGTTTGGTAACGAGGTTTTTAAAGTCTCCTTTGAGTCCAAGGGTTCCTACCCCCTGTTCAGATGTCAGTATCACTTCAGCCTGGAGGACGTGGTCGACGTTCCAGAGTTCCTCGTCTACTTTCCTCTTTTCGAACAGTGAGACGTCATTTTGAATGTCAGCTTATGGGAATCAAAATGAAACTCAATACAAATCAGTTCTGTTTGTGCTGCACACACAAGAACAATCAGCTGAGCAGCCTGTGAAACCAGCCCATAGCTGCTGCACTCAGGTGCACTCAGGTGTTCTCTGCTCTGTGTTTGTGTCAGCATGGCTAAGCGTTACAACATGCGTCTGGTGCTGAAGCAGAGGTTCTCCGAGTTCTTCCAGGAGAAGGTGAAGAAGGAGCAGCATCGCAGCCTCATGATGAAGATGATGGCTCTGGAGGTGAAGCTGTTCATTAACAATCAATAATCGGTTGTAAGCATTGGTTGTGGAGTTGGTGTGTTGCTGTTTATCACTTTGCCATAAAAACAGAGAAGTGAACGTCGTAAACGCTACAGCAACGAACACGTCTGTGTGGTCCACACGTAGGACACGTGTTGTCGGTGTTCAGAGTCCTGTGTACTGCAGTAACATGAAGTACTTCCTGTGTACTGCAGTTAACTTGTTGAACTGTGTGTCGTGTTGGCAGCCGTTTCCCTGTGAGGATGGAGGTCGACAGGCCACCGACGGCAGGGCAGAGTACAGCCATGCTAAAGAGCACTGCAGCAGAGCCGGAGGGAAGCAGCCGCTGGTGAGTGTGCCGACCACGCGCAGTGTGAAGCGGCGCCTGCTTCTGATTGGTCTAACTGTGCGTGTGTATTTGTGTGCAGGGCACGCTGAGCCGGTCCGAGTGGGAGGCGACCAGTAAGTTTCACTTTAATCTTGATGTTCCTTGTATTGTCAGTGTCTTGGTTCACATCTGAGGTCAGTCACAGGAAGTGGTGATAGAAACCCGGTGCCTTCATCGTCCTCCCGTGATGAAGACGAGCAGTCACATCTAAATGACCCCAGTCAACATTATTCTTAGCATCCTGTCAGAGCAGGGACAACACGGCTCTGAGACAGCACAGTGGGTCCCCACCTGAATCAGGACAGCAGGACGGATGGAAAAGTGATGTGAGCAGCTTGAGGAGGCTCCTGACTCAAGTGAAGCCGTGAAAAGGCAGCTGCTAACAGCTGGCAGAGTGAGACTTGTTGAAAGTGAAGTAACTCACCTGTCCTCTCCTCTCTGTCCTGTCCAGGCATCTACCTGGTGTTTGTCTTTCAGAAGATGTCCTGATACAGAAAACTCACCTGCTGCTCCTCACCTGTTCTCCGTCTTGTTTTTGTACAGCGTTTATTTCAGGTCTGTTTTTGATAAGCTATGAACTGTGTGAATTAAAACTAAATCTAAAATCGAACTCAACACCTGTGTGTTTTTCTTCCCAACAAATGAGGATGATGATGAAGTTTCTTCATCTTTTTTGTGTGGACCTCTGGGGAGTTTAGAGATCCTGTTATTTTAGCGGCCGTCCGTCTCTGATTTCTTTGTGGTGCAGAAGCCCAAACTGATGTGCCGTGTATGAAATGTACTGCTGCGTGTCTCCATCTTCCTCGAAATGCTGTGAAACAAGCGAGGCTGTCCTACCATCCATACCCAGTCAGGTTACATTGGCTGCTCTGCAGTTTTTTCCCCTGACGTGCAGACACGGTTCGTTTGTTGGTGTGTTTGAGAGGGGCTGCAGTGCCCTCTAGTGGCCTGTTGGAAATCCTCCCTGCTGTGTGGAATCTACCAGCACTGTGTGTGTGGGTTCAGAGCATGAGAGTGTATTTTCAAATCCTGCTTGTTAGTGTTCAAGAATCTGCTCCCTCACAAGTGTTCATATCCAACATATCCAACAACTCCACAGCATGGTCATATGCTGGATTCGATTTCCAACTTGCGCTAAAAACACGCAACGCACACACACGTTGGAATTCCGACTTCCGGTGGCGTTTGATTTGCCACTTTCGACTTCAAACATCTCGGGAAAACCACGTAGGAGTGCAAAAGCACCATGAATAAAAGCCGTGGACAGTGTTGCTATAACAACAATGGCTGAATAACAAGACGAACGAACTGCCTTGTTTTGTGGCACACATCCAACTCGGTTCTTTAACGGATATGACGTCACTCCAAGCGCAGAGTTGCGATTTACGAGTAGAAATCGAAGGCAGCAATACACTCCAGATGTCGTCCAGGTATCTGTAAGCACTCAGAGGTTCCTTCATACGGGAATCTACGGCTGAAGTGTTCATTCAGCCATGAAAATGCCTGCGCATGCTGTAAATGTCGCACCCATATTTACATGTTTGATTCCCCCACCTGTCATTGCACTACCTGCTGCTAAACTCACTGTCCGTCTTAAAATATCGTGTGCAACGTTACCATATTTCAGAAAGATGCTGAGTTTCGCGATACCGCCTGTCCCAGGTGAGCGGGGACTAACGCAGACTTCTGTCTTATCAGTTTAGTGTCAAACTATAACGTACGTATCCTTAAACACTACTATATTAAGTATAATCACCTCCCTCAACCATAAGAGCGGAGTTTGTATACAATTGTCTGAATTTAACGGCAAGACTGAGCGCCCCACCCGCCGGAATTAACGAGCAAACCAAATGCAACGCGACTGTGTCGAAGGTACAGCAAAAAGGTAAAAGTTTTAGTCTTACGCGTTTTAACTGTATTTCCGACCTGATGTGAGTTTTTGATCGTCATTTTAAATATTTCAATGACATAAAGTAGCTAGACGGAAGCAGAGGAGACTTATCGGTAAACAAAACACAGAAAATGCTAAGTTAATAAGGCGCTGCACCGGATATATTGTTCTCACACCTGACTCCATTCAAATTACTAATGGTTCCTGCTGTGTTTAATATTATCGCATATTTAGATACACTTTCGCTTAAATTATTTTCTTTTCGTAACCATTTGGTTCCATTGTCAATTCGGCCCATTATTTGATCAAATAAATCAATTTCCTGCCTGTTTAGTCTCCTTTAACATTAACTTGCTGTCGCACATGAGCAAATCAAACTGAGCTGAAACGTTGTAAAAGTTTATGTTTGTTTTAAATGCGCACTGCTTGGATATCATATGCAGTGTCTAACGCCCCATTAATTGCGCTGGAAAGCATTTCTTTTCTTAAATTACTACATTTCTAGTGGAGTTTTGCTCAGTCGTTACGTAGTGGCGCTGGCCGTGACAGCTAACGTTTTGCCAAGCAGATGCAGTGACCAGCATCTCAGTGGCCGGTGTCAACTCATTGGTCCCTTATTTAGTTTGTTCGCACTACACATTTTTGATACGCTGTGAATGGTAGTTTTCTAAAACAAAAAGTTTTAAGTTAACCAGGTTGCAAAATTGACCGGATGTGACGGAGTCTGGATTAGTTTGTTTTCCCGATGGGCGTGGCCTGTAACCCTCCTGTGTGTCTGACTGTTGGAACAAAATGTAAACAGCTAGCATGGCCGTTCACCAACCAGCGTCAGCGCAGATTGCAGACTCAGACACGCTGTCGGTAAGCCATATCTTTTGTAATAGACTGTTTGTCCTGATGCGAATGAGCAGGTCAGTGACGAATCTCGGGCACCGGTTCCCCCAGTTCCGAGTTCGTCTCTTTATGGAACGACAGCTAACTTAGCTAAGTTAGCTCGAGGCGCTAGCGTCAGTTTGCTAGCTCAGGGAGTTGTGCCACAGCACAAAGCTGCTTAATACTGAGCCGTCGGTAGCTCGCAGGTTTCAGGCTGTATGACAGTTTTTTTACGGTTGTGAATTTTGTTGTGAAGGACTGCTGATAGACTAAAGCTGTCAGAAGGAAGTACAGACAGTTCAAGTGTCAAGTTTTCACCGTGAAACATGTTGAATCAGTGTGACTCTGAACTCTGTTATGTGACTGAAGAGCAGTGTGGGAAACCTCAGCACTTGTTTGGCCGACTAGTGACTGTCCTCCGTGGCTGCTCTCTGAGCTCTTTACTGAAACACACTTCCCCTCTGCACACGAACTTCCACAGTCATTTTATTCCCTGCTTTGCTCTTCCATTAAAAGCTGTAGATAAACTTAAATCCAGCTTGTTTTCCAGCAGAAGCGTCAGTTCAGTAAGAAATGAGGTGTGGCAAGATCATCTGACAGCATCATGTAGTTCAGAGGACAGCAGTTAGTCCTGATGGACACATGATAGTAAAGCTTATGCTGACAACACCACAACATGTAAGCTTCATCTGCAGTGCATTCAGAAAATCTTCACAATGCTTCTGACTGACTCACACTTCAGAGCAGGGACAGGCAACCAACCAGCCTCTCTACCCTGTCCCCCTTTATTTGAGGCTGAAGATGTGGATTTTGAACAATGTGGCTGTTGAACAGGCAGGGAGGATCTCATTAAAGGCTCTGTGGTGCATGGTGGGAAACGTAGGATCCAGTGTTTTTCAACATCAGAATATCTCCACCTCTGCTGCTCAGATTTTGGACCATCCTGGTTTTAAACATCTGATATGAGTTATCTATGGACTTGATCTTTTCCATCTGGAATAATGCAGTATTTTCTGATTGAACATATTGATTAGGAAGCCGAACTTGGTGGACAAATGCTGTCTTTTAATGATGTGTCCTTCTTGTTTCTTTGTCCTCAGGTCAGGCAGGAAGTTTGTTGACTGATCAGCTGAAACTCCATTGACAGTGCGACTTAGACAGTTTGTCACATCACCCTGCTGACCACTTCCTGTCAGCAGGAGAGGAGAAGAAGAAGAAGCTATTCAAGCTTATTTTTAACACATATCTAATTCATGACGAGAGGTCCAAACCCTGCTGCAGCCGATGTGTCATGTTCAGTGTCAGCTAGTTAGGTGTGTTTGATTTGTGTGGGTGTTTGATTTGTCGACAGACAAGCTGAAAAGACGAGGGGCTTCCCTGGCGGCCATGTTGGTGCCTCAGCTGCTGTCTGTCACTTCCTCTGCTTCTTCGATCTTTGGAAGATTGTGAGCTGAGGTGGTGTTTTTTCTCCACAAAGGCTTCAGTCTTTTGATTTGTTCTTCGTCTGCATTGTTTCCAATAAGCCAGTCATGGCGGAGTCTAGTTCAGAGCCTGCAGCAGCAGATCTGCTGATCCAACGCAGCAACGAGGAAGTGTCATCTGAAAGCGTCTCCAAAGAACTAATCGTAATGATGACCACGCAGGGGCCGGGCCCCACACCGAGGTCAGATGTTGAAGCCAAGGCCCTGAGCTGCAGCAACGCCGGCGACAGTCCTGTTCCGACCAAAGTCCTGGAGGAGGACACGTCCACGCCACCCGAGTCTTCGTCGCTGTCATCTGAAAATGGGACAGTAACTGCTGTGACCACAGAGGAAGAATCTTTGTCAGTTCTGCTTCGACAGAACAAGACTGAAGGAGGAGGAGACACAGGTAAGAGTTCAGATCAGGTCCAGGATCAGCTGTTCACTCCGTCTGAAAGAGACACCTGTTCGAGTGACAAATGCACAGTTTAAACAAAACTCACCTGGAAGTGAAAAGTTAAATTCTTGAGCAATAAAATGAGCTTTTTTTATGGTTGGTATTAACATCAGCTCAGACAGGAGGAAGTGAGCACCTGTGACATCACAGGCCTGTGATAATGAGCCATGTGTGCTGAGATGTGCTGATTCCTGGCAACAGCAAGGCTCAGATAACATGAAGTGAGTGACATGTTGTTTGTGAAGTGGAGAAGGTGAGTTAGTGTGAAGTCCTGTTGAAGCTTGGCTGGTTGACATTCAGGAAGTGGAGGCTGCAGCTTTGTGTTCAGCACAACAACAATCAGCCTGTCAGAAGACGCTTTCATTCACTCGTTGTTCTGGTATATGATTGGCTGCAAACGTGGACAAAGTGTAAGAAAACCCCAAACAATTCTAATAATGGTCTTTGTTCTGCAGGTCTGGATGTGGACCTGGAAGACAGCTCATCCCTCCTGACGGGGGGCGGCTCAGATGACCAACGGGAGTCCACAGACTCCGCCTCTTTCTCCATCCCCAGCCTGGAGATGTCAGACGGTATCACGGGCACAGGAAACTCTCTGGATGTGGAGGATGGCCTGTCCTCGTCCCACTCTGTTCAGGGTGTGGACGGCGGCTCTCCGTCCACTGAGGTCCCCAGTCTGAGGGACACCGAGACACTGGAAGCTGCCGGTGAGACAGTAACGATAAGCAGGCACTCCTCGTTCAGCTGGACCAGCACACCTGGAACATAAAGCCATCAGCACGCTCACAGAAGTTCACAGCTAACAGGCTAACATCAGTGTTAGCTTCTCCAGCAGTTCCAGTCTGACTAGCCTGTCAGTCATCATATTTCAGTGTTCATGTAGTTCCAGCTTCACTGCTTCAGAAACCTAACAGCAGTGCCGCCGCCGTGTTGGTCAGTTGTTCTGAGGTTAGGACAGGATCTGACAAGCTGAGGAAATTCTTAATAGTTTAACTTCTGTCCTCTGATAAGAAAGGATTTTTAGGAAACATATTTTCTGTGTGAGGCCCTGACCGACTGGTGTAGACGTCAACCTCCGTCTGTTGTCGTGTGACTGTAGTTGTCCTCCTGTCCACAGGGGGTGCTGTGGCTGCCGCAGGTCCTCCTCCTGCTGCTTCCACAGCAGCCGCTGAGTGCGGGCCCTGCATGCCGGCGTATTACCTGGTGAAGTGGATCACCTGGAAGGAGAAGAAGACGCCCATCATCACTCAAAGTGAGAACGGACCCTGCCCCCTGCTGGCCATCATGAACACACTCTTCCTCCGCTGGAAGGTAAAACAAACACTGAAAACACACAGTGATGGCATATGAGACAGGAGAGACGATACAGTCGGGTGTACAGTCTAACTCTTATAAAACCTCATCCTTTGCTTGTGACAGTTTGGGTGAACTGACCCTTTAATCATTATTCATTAGAAGGCTGCTGCGTGCTTCATCATGTTTCACCTGTGTGTGTGTGTGTGTGTGTCTTCAGGCAAAACTTCCCTCTCAGACTGAAGTTGTCACTACTGAGGACCTGATGGCTCACCTGGGTAAGACACACGCTCAGAGCTGTCACCCAATCAGCAGTCAGATGAGTGTGTGGTGTAACAGAGAGAAGAGCTTCAGCTGCTCACTGAGGTGTGTGTCTGTTGTGCAGGTGAATGTGTGTTGTCTGTCACACCCAGAGAGAAGGCTGACGGGATGGAGCTCAACTTCCAACAGGTGTGTACACACACACACACACACACACACACACACACACACACACACACACACACACACACTGACAGGAAACCAGGTGACTTTCAAAATAAAGTTCAGGCTGGAAATCCACCTCTCACTGCTGTGTGTGTGTGTTAGAATATGAGCGATGCCATGGCGGTGCTCCCCAAGTTGTCCACAGGCCTGGACGTTAACGTGCGTTTCACCGGAGTGACAGACTTTGAATACACACCAGAGTGTATCGTGTTCGACCTGCTGGACATCCCGCTGTACCACGGCTGGTTGGTCGACCCTCAGGTACGCCTCAGACAGAACCTGGTCCTGAGGCGTCTTTTAATGTATTGATATGTGTAATGTTCTCCTGACTGATGTGTCTCTATGTGTAAAATGTTCCTGTGTGTGTGTGTGTTAAGAGCCCAGAGATGGTGGCTTCTGTGGGGAAACTGAGTTACAATCAGCTGGTTGAGAAAATCATCGACTACAAACACTCTGCAGACAGCAGCCGAGTCAGTGAAGGTAACACACACACACACACACACACACACACACACTGACTGTACACAGAGATGAATCGTGTATGAGCAAAAACCTCTCAATGAATGTAAGTCTGAAAACATAAACTGTGTGTGTGTGTGTGCGTCTTCCAGGTCTGGTGGCAGAGCAGTTCCTGGAGTCGACGGCGACCCAGCTGTCGTATCATGGTCTGTGTGAGCTCAACACGACGGCCAAAGAGGGAGAGATCTCAGTGTTCTTCAGGAACAACCACTTCAGTACCATGATCAAACACAAGGTGGACACACACACACACACACACACACACTGGTGGCTTTTGGTAGACACTGAGGACTTTGGACAGACTGTCTCTGGACCTGTTGTTAATAAAGTTTCTGTCTCTGTCAGGGTCACCTGTACCTGCTGGTGACGGATCAGGGCTTCCTGCAGGAGGAGGGTTTGGTCTGGGAGTCTCTTCATAATGTTGAGGGAGACGGAAACTTCTGCGACTCGGACTTCAGACTGTGTCATCCTCCGCAGAGAGCTCCGCCCAGCGCCGCCCTGCCGCCCAGCGCTCAGGAGCAGCAGAGGCAGATCGACCAGGTGAGTTGCTGCAGGTGTTGGTGACAGAGCTCAGAGGATCGCTGTGTTAATTGATGTTGTGGTTGGTGCTAGGACTACCTGGTGGCGGTGTCCCTGCAGCAGCAGCAGGGCGGGGCCCCGGGGCCCCTCAGCGACCTGGAATTGGCCCGACAGCTCCAACAGGAGGAATACCAGCAACAGCAGCAACAGCAGCAACAGCAGCAACAGGCATCACTGCAGGCAACACAGCAGGTAATGTACAAGTCAACATACTGTGGTACAAGTACAACCAGAGAGTACTGAGTGCAGTACAGAGTCCCCTGTGCCTGTTGTCCTGAGCAGGACCAGCATCAGCTGACTGTGACTCCTGCAGGAGCTTCCTGTTGGAGCTCATTTTGACTGCAGCTGATGTTTCATCTGCTGATTATTTTCTCCGTGAATCCACTGATTGTTTGCTTTGTCAAACTGGTGAAACTGGTGAGAAATGTCAGATAAATCTGGTGAAATATGACTGATGCCTCGATTGATGCACATAAAGCATCATGTTCCTTTAGAATCCTGGAAGAATCCTCTTTGCTGACTGGATATAAAGATGGCCGACATGAGGGCATCGCCCTCTGGTGGCTGGCTGCAGCACAGCTCTTAAGCTCCTCCCTCTCCATCATAGCTGATGGGACAAGAACCAAACTGAAAACTCAAAGTACACGTCAAAGAAATTTGGCAGCGTTTGTGTTTACTTTGGTACAGTGGAAGGAAGTGAAGACATCTTTATGTCAGTGGCTCAAACACACACATCACAGTCAGACTGTTGTTGTGTCTGTGTGTTGTCGAGGTGGTGGTGATGATGATGTCATTGTGTTTCCAGGTCAGAGGTCAGGGGTCACAGCAGGGCGCAGCCAGGAGAAGAGACAAGGACTCAGACTGTGTCGTCCTATAGACTCTTCATCACCGTCATCTTCATCGTCCAACACACACACACAGTCAGCTTGATGCCAAACCTCAGTGCTTTGTTAAACTGTTTGTGATTCCGGTTTGTACATTTGTAAGAAATGACTTAGTCTGGTGGACTTGGCAGGTCTAATGAGTCAGAGTTTTTAAGTTGGCTTTATTCATGATCAGTCAACTAGCGCTTAATTAATCAGCCATAAACCATCAATAAGCAGAACGTCTGGATTGTCAGGTTGAGGAGAACATCACCGAGTAATGAGCTTGCAGTTCATCAGAAATGGTTCTTCCTCTTTTCTTTGTCATGTTTTGTTTTTGGTTGGTTGGACAAACTGAGACCTGAAGACATTTTGTGCACTAACAGATTAATCTGACAAATCACAAAGTAAAAGTTCTGACTTACCAGAAAGAACCATGAAGGGAATCTGGTGCAAAATCTGTCTCTGTCCTGTTTAATTTGCGGACATGAAAATCTCTTTCCTGATGGGACCGGGTTCAGGACCCGCTCCTTTCTCATGATCGGCTTCACTGATTCTTCCCTGAACTTTAAACCAGAAGGTAACAGACTCATGGCTCCTGAGACCCAGATGAGAGTCCGTACAGAAGTCCCATCAGATTTCTTCTGCTTTTAGTTTCCCAGCACAGTTTGAATTCATGCAGAAAAGAAGCTCAGAGGTCTGATGAAGGTGTTAATGTCCCCGAAACCAAAGCTTATTTTCTCCATTTATTTAACCAACCAGAGCTGAACCTGGTTTTGTGTGGAAGCCCGGACCTGCCAGGAAAGGAAACAGATGTGAGCATGAAATGACAAAAATAAAAATGCACTTCAAACAGAAGTGCATTTTGATCCGTTTTCAAGTTTTGACTTGTGCAGACAAAAGTATTATTAATCTAATGAAATGTATAATATGAATCTTTTTCCTCTGCTATTTATGACCTAATATTTAAAAAGCAAAAATAACACAAAATTTTCATTTTCATTTCTTTGTTTTGACATCACAGGTTTGTTTGTCCTTCCTGCTTTATTTCCTGTACTGTTGTGATGGCAGTGAAGACTTGTTTCAGTTATCATTTTGACAGATGTTGACCTCAAAGCTCACGCACATTAATGTGTCATGAATCAAGACACTAAGTCAGAGTAATAATGAAATGTTTAGAAAAACTATGAGATATTAAGCCAAATCTGAATTTGGACAAAATCGACTTACTGATTTGTCTCATATTGATGTCTTTTAACTCAAAATGTATTTTTTGTTTTGTATTGTGACTGAAGGCCTCAGAATGTTGCCATTAAGTTGAACTTAACAACAAGATGCTTCAGTTTTTTCCATTCCTCACGTTTGTCTCATGCTTCCTCTTCTGGCCGTTTGAGGGCTTCCGTCCATCAGGTCAGTTCTGTGAAACAGCAGAAATCTTGTGGAGCGACTGAGAAAGATTTTGACAGACGTTCAGTCAGCTGTTCAGACCTGCGCTTAAAGTTTGTCCCCTGGAAACAGCAGAAACCAGGACAGGAGGAATAAATCACAAACACATTTAAAGCCACGTGGAATAAAACTGTCAGTTAAAGTTTTCTCTCGTGTTCGAAGAACGTTTAGTAACGTTTAGCACTTTGCCATCATGCCTCTTGGAGCGACGGGCGTCGCCACGACTTCCTGTTGTTGTCCGGTGGTTTCCTTTAGCGTGTGTGCTGACGGCTGGCGGACTCTGCCACGCTCCATTTAACCTTTGTATTTGATTTGTCATGATGTCAAATTATCAGTAAAAACAAAATCAAATTCTGGCATCCACTTGTTTGTTGTTGACACACATGAAGACTACCCTGCCGCTGTGTGTCAGAGGAAATGCACCTGTCTGTCTCCTGTCTGTCTCCTGCCTCACACCTGTCTGTCTCCTGTCTGTGGACCATAGAGGTTTCTGTATATTTAAGTGACTGTACTTTGGGCAGCAAGAATTTCTGATTAATTTCTATCAAGACAGAAGTTAAAAGTAGCCTAAATGTCCTTCGATTGGCTAAATTCATGTGGTCCTGATGTCTTTTGTTCAAGTGTCCATGTGGTCACAAACGACTGCAGCTCGAACACGACTTCCTGTTCACTGAGACCAAACCACAGAGCTCCTCAGAAACATGTTTGAGCTTTATTTAATGAGCTTCCATGCAGTTTAGTGAGGACACACAAGGTTTGTGTTTTGGTTCTGTACATGACTGAAAACAGCACACACACACACACACACACACACACACAAAACACCCATCAGATTTGATATCTGAGCCATTAACCACTGTGGAGATTCAGTTTGTGAAACAAACTGAGAGGATGTTAACAGGACAAAATAAAGTTTCTGCTTTTCCCTTTGAAGGAGCAGACTTACATTCTGAGTCAGTGGGAGGAGGAGGAGCTGCAGACCACAGAGAGGTTTGTTAGGTCAACTCATGGACTGAATGGTCATCAGGAAATTAAAAGTAACAGCTGGATGGAAGTCAAAATAATTCAGATCAATGGAGACAATAATGGGAGAACAGGTTTGGTATTTTTGTAGTTTTTCTGTGAGCAGTACTTTCACCAAAGAAAACCTCAGGAGACAAAATCACCACCAAGAACAAAATATTGGAATGTTTTGAGCCAAATAATCGAAATCCAACTAAAAATCCAGACGTCACTGTTGTCTTAATATGTAATTGGGACTCATGTCCTAATTGTAACACTCATAAATGGTTATAATTACGTAAAATGATGATAACTAAGAGCTCTCAAACCAGATCTTCTTTTCTCAGTGAGATCTTTGCATGAAAAATATTTCAAGATTATGAACGTCATCCTCACAATGATACGAAACATTTCTAAATATCAGATTTTTCTAGCACAGTTACATGAAATAAGCTCGTGTTTTAGAATATTTACCTTTTGATTGTGAGATAATTACGATGGTGATGTCCCCATGTGGTTTTGTTTTCGATGAATGTGATTGACCATTTCAGAGTTTTTCAAACCCGTCCAACTTGAGTTCTTTTCTTTAAACAAAGTTTTAAAAAGTAAAACCCCTCCACCTGCGTCTCTCCACCTCAAAAATTTTAAATTCAAAGATCAATTAATTCTTAGTCCTGCTTCTCCATGAGATGATGCTGTTTATTAAAGTGTTTTCATGTTGGTTATTTTCTCTTCACACAGTGAAAAATAAATCCACCCGTCTCTCATGATGTTAGCGAGGTTAGCTTTTCTCATTGAAACCAAGACAATATGAAGTCTCCTGTCCTGCTTGAATTCAAGACAAACTGACAAGATGCCTCGATTAAATGCAAACTGAACGCAGAGGAGCCTCATGCTGCTCTAGCAGATTTAGTGTTAAATGTTTAAAACCAACTAAAGTTAAAAACATCAAGTAAACATTTTCAAATGACAGAACACATTTTCATTCATAAATGCACTTTTAAGAGTTTTTCACATTGGATGTGTTCGAGGTGATGGAAGGAAGAAAGAAGGCAATGAAAGGTTTTCAGCAGCACGGACGAGTTTCAGCAGACTGCATGGTTTTCCTCTCCAGATGTCACTCTAAAATCCAACACTTTCACCAGTTACTGTTGTAAGTTTATTTCTAAAGCATCTCTGCCTTAGATTCAAGGCCAATCTTAAAACGTTGTCGATTTAGATAATGCAAATCAAAATGTGACTAGAACATTATGGTAATAACGTCCAGACTGACGTAGGAGAGGAAGACATGGATGAGTTAAAACTCGTTCCTGACGCCATCAAACGTGATTTAAAAGCACTTCTCGGGTCCAAGATCCCTTCATCCCTCCTGTTGCATTGATAAAGAGTTTGTACCTTTTGTACAGCTCAAGGCATCTATTTTTCTCCAATAAGTACATATATACAAGAGAAAAGAAAGAACACAAGCTATTTAAGTTGTTTATCTGGTAAACTATAGTCATAGCTGTGAGTTTGCCAAGCGCGGTGATGTGTAAGCTAGCAGGCTAACGGTTAGCAGACAGTAACATGATGCTGCTTTACAATAACAGAACTGTGCTTCTCCTTCAATAGTGGTTAAAACACAAAAACCCTCAGAGAACAACTGTGCACATGATAGTCATAAGACAGGAACATTAAATAATGGCTTTACTCCAGTGAGAAGCTTTTATAGTATTTTGCAGTCATATAGTTGGTTCATAAAAATGTTAGAACATTTAAATTTCCACTAGAAGAAGTCTGTTTCCCGAGTGCTACGCTTGTCAACAAGTGTGTTATAGTGTGTTCAGGTTTATGACCAGCCGGCGAGCGACTGGCAAAGCCCTGAGTGGCCCATGAGATGCATGTGCAGTAACTGATCTGACTAGCTAACGTTAGCGCTGCTCTGCTCCCCTCGTGTGCTTGTTAGCTTGTAGCTCTTAGCAGTTGATCACATATTCATTTTTTAAATTACTTAATACAGTCTGCAAGAATGGAAATTACAATTTAGATCAAAATCTAAATTTTGTTGACAGCAACAACACTGCATTACATTGTGGAGAAAGCTGTGTTGAACAGCAAAAGTCGTCATGAAGTGAAAAACGGTTTTCATCAATATTCCACAGTGGCTGTTGTTTTCCAGCAGCATGACAACGACTGTGCTCAAATGTTTGCTAGCATGTTTTCTACACTTTCTCCACAGTCTAATGTTATGTTCTCTAGTTTCTTTTAACCTTTCAGCTTTAGTTTATATTTTTGTACAAATGTGAGAACAGGACTGACGTAACCTTCAACATTAACGTGCCGTTAATTGCAGCGGGCAGCAGGCTAGTTCCTTGTTTAATTATTAGCTAGAAGTAGCAAGCTCTTTAATTTGCTTTTGGTTAATCCTCTACTGCAAACACACATGTAGTTTTACATGCAGGGTACCACACTGATGGGCTAATAACCTGCTGACTAGCTAACTGGCTGCTAGCTGTTTTACCTCATGTTTTTCTACACAGCTGTATTTAGAGTGGACGAACAAGCAGGTAGTCGTTTGCTAACAGTAGAATAGTTCTCGTAGCACTAGAGAGTGTTGCTGTCAACTAAATTTGTTTGCTATCTTAATCTTTGACAGAATATTTTAATCTGAGGACTGATATTTCAAGTACACACTTGATCTCACACTTGAATACAAAATGCAGCATTTTGACGTGACACACTGGAATAAAGCCACTGAGCGTTACAAGCCTTAGGCAGAACATAAATGATACAGTACAGACAAGTTTTAGTTGCTCAACACTGAGAACATGTCTGTTCGAGAAGAAACTTTTGTTTTAGTGGATTGTTATTACAAAAAACATTCACATATTCTGGAAACTGATCATCACTGATCTCATCATGAAGAAATTAAACTTTCTGTAAAACAGAAATAAAAGTCTCTCTGAGCCATCTCTCCTGATTGGCTGGGGTTAATCAGAGGAATGTATCTTGTGGCCAATCAGGGAGGAAGAGTGTCAGGCATTTGTTAAATATGCAAATATAGTATACAGTTAAGAGACAGGGAAGTAACACATTAATTTAGTTCAGAGTTATACACAGCAAGTGGAACAAGGATAACGATGAGCTTCTTGCATAAATCTGTAACAAACAAACCCTTTCGCCGCTCGGTAGCCATTCTGGCTCAAAGGAGACATGAAATCATTCAAGTAAAATGGAGTGTGGAAGGGTTAATCCCACCCTGTCTGCTCTGATTCAACACTGTTCTGTAGTGAGAGCGCTGAGAGCAAAACAAACGACACGTTTTCTTCGGAAATCAAATACGGACCTTTCTTCAGCTGAAACTAAATGAAACCATTGGAAATGAAAACATGCAGAGTCATGTTGAATTTTAAGTCTGTTGTCACCAGAAACGTGTCTGGCTCCTTCAAGTTTCAGTTTGTTTGTGAAAACCTTTAAGTCATAATACATCAAATCAAACCTGAACATTTGGAAGACAGCAATTAGCACTGCAGCAATAATCATAATAGTAATAAACCTCAAAGTAAGATTATCGGCCTGGTGAATCAATTGCTGCCGATAAATTTAAACTTTAAACTTAAAAAAAAAAAAATCACATGGACGTCAACGTTAGCTCACATTTAGCTGACCTGCCAACACCTGCAGGCTGGCATTTGAAGGTACAGCCGAGGCTAACAGATTCAGTCACTGATATTGTAATATTCAAATGGAAATTCATGAGTGAGTGAATCAACCCATCAAATAATCTCTAAATATCATTTACTCACAGCTGCACTGCAAGCTTTTTTTAAGTTTGCCAAAACCTGAGGAACACTGGACTCTGGGACAGTTGTGATGAACGTGTGGCGAAAACAAGAATTAAAAGTCAACATGCGGAGGAATCCTGTTGCGAGATGTGAGACATGTCAAACTAAATTATTGTCGGTCTCTTTGCAACCCGCTGAGTCTTTTCTCTGAACATCCGGAGAACAATGTTAAGTTCACATTGTGCTTCCCTCATGTCGTAACCTCCAAGAAGCAAACACACCGACGACAGAACCGACTGCTTTCTCCTCACCATGGGACGCTGCGGGCTTGGACCGACATTTCGGATTTAAATGATTAAAATGACGTGAAACAGGAGGATCAGCTGGAGTGAGCTGCGATAAAACTTCAGTCACGGAGAACTTAAACGGTCGCGATGAAATGCAAAGTATAATCAAACACTGGGCAACTATGGAGACTTTTCTGTCTAGCACACTGGAGATGGTAGAAAGTCATGGATGGAATAACCACAGGATCTTTAATGCAGCGTTCTGTTGGATTTGAAGACTCAAAATGAAGGTTTTTTTTCCTCATGGAGAGTTTTCTTAAAGTTCACACAGAATTTCAGAAGTCATTTCTTGACACTAAGAGTTTGGAGTCACGTTGATGATAAAAATGTCTCCTTTGTTAAAGTGACGTGTCTCGATGGTCGAGAAAAAAATTAGTTTTGTTCTTTGCTGATTTTCTTTGACTAATAATTAACTGAAAATGTTTTTCCTCCAGTTTTACAGCAGATGAAAACAATCATACTTTCAAATCTGGAGCTCATTAAAGACTGTCATTTATTGCGAGGTCACATAAAATGTGATTAACACGACTGAAGCTGCTGCTGCTGCTGAGGAGGAATAGAGAATTAATTCATTTATCAGTGATTGGACACTTTGACCGTTAAAGGAACCCCACAAACTCTCAGCGTCGACGTTTCCTCTGCTGTTTCCTTGTTAATCCCAACATCGAGTTCAGGTGTGCTGGTTCAGAGTGAAATCCAGTAGAATCCAATAGATTACATATGTTTGTGACAGGCAGCAACAGGATGAACCAGAAGACTGATGCTTTGGCCCACTTAGTGTTTGTCTCTCTGAATGTAAAAACACACCATGTCTGTACTTTCCCAGCTCCCCTTCAATGCAGCACAAGTCTGATCAGCTGATCTTCCGGTTCAAATCTGCTCTGTTAGAAACTTGAGACAGATGAGATGAAAATAGAGCGGAGGTTGAAGAGAAAACCAGACCCACCAGCTCCCTCCTGCGCTGCCATTGGCTGAGCGTTTGTTTCAGTTGGAGTCTCGCCGAATCCAAAGGTCACACGGTGATCACATGATGCCATTGGTGACGTATTGAAAGGAGTCGTAGAGTTTAGTGGTGATGGAGCGCATGGATCCGTCCACCAGCTGCTCCACCAGCAGCTGCAGCTGCTCCTCCGTCAGCGACATGTGGAAACGCTCCTTCAGGCCGCGGATGGTGCTGGAGCCATGAAAGCAGGGCAGGTGGGAGCCTGGAGGAGGAGGAGGAGGAGGAGGATGCTTCAGACAAGGACTAATACTACACTGAGAATACTCACGTTCAACTAAAAGCATGTCAGCAGTACAGACAAAGTGCATTAGTTTGGTGGATGTTACCTTGCTGCATGATCTCTACGATCTGCACCACCTTCTCCATGTGTTTCCTGGCAGCGATCAGACCCTGAAGCATCAACATCTTGTAGTAGATAAACATGTCGCCGTCCAGGCCGCCCATCACCTGAAACACACACCACCACCACCATCATCATCATGATCATCAGGAGGCCTTCACCAGCACAGCTCATTTAAAACTGCAACACAAACTCATTGACGCACGTCGACGAACTCCGACGTGAGCTTGAAGGCGGACGTTTCGAAGCCAAGGTTACGAGGAGAGCTGGACAGGATGAAGCCGAAGTCGATGTGGATGATGTGGCCTTCAGAGTCCAGCAGGATGTTCCCATTGTGTCTGCGGACAGCATTTTGGTGTCAGAAAAGAGCTGTAGGACTGCTAGCTTAGTGAAGAGGGAGGCCGTCTCACCTGTCTTTGACCTGCAGCAGGTAACAGATGAGGCTGTACCCGGCGCAGCTCTGGACGAAGTTCCTCTGAGCGGTGAGGAAGGCTTCGGTGGTGAAGCTGCCGTGTTCTTGCAGAAAGTAGTCGAGCAGAGACAGCTGACTCTGCTTACGCACCTGACGGACAGGAAACACATCAGCACTCTAACGTCAGAAATGAGATCTTTACAAACCAACCAATCAATCAGTGGATTCAATCAGCAGATCCACCCAGAATGAAAAGAATCATCAGCTGCAGTAGACTTTCTTCAGTGTACTTTTACCAATAACAGAGCGGTATTACTACGTCTGCTCATACAGGCTCTGGTGTCAGCATACCTGGTGCAGAGAGACGGCGTTGAGGACGGGTTCGATCATCCCGCTGTCCGACGACATCACCAGGATCTTATAAGGTTTGATCCACAGAGGGACTCGCTCCTGCTGCCAGATGGACTGCAGAAGACAAACACACGCCAGTCTGGTGAAACCTCAGCGCTCCTGAACAGGACCTGCGGTGGTCCTGCAGCAGCTTCAGGGTCTGCAGGGTCTGCACACTGAGACCTCAGAAACACCGAACAATGAGAACAAATGAGAACTCCTGCTTTCGTTCACGAGTGTGAGGGTGAGGGTACCTGCAGCTGTCGGAGCACCTGATAGGCCAGCAGCTCCTGTCTCAGGTCGTCTCCACACTTGACGATGACCGACAGCAGCCTCCAGTTGAGCAGGTGGCCGTAGGGAGAAGCTTCTCTGATCCGCCTGCACACACACATTCAGCGACCGTCAGCACACACACCGGCTCAGCGTGGCTGACAGGCAGCCAAGGCTCATTGACTCACCTGACTTTCTCCTCCCAGGGTTCTTTGAGGGCGACGGCTGACGGGTCCTCGGGGTCCCTCCTGAACGAGGTCGGAGTGTGAGCGAGGTTTTCCGACAGGCGACGTCTGGAGAACCAACATGAGAACCGATGGAACAGCAAACAGACTGTCAGAAACTAATGACGAACTGATGGAGCTTCATGAAGCTGCTGGTGTGTGTGTGTGTGTGTGTGTGTGTGTGTGTGTGTACCTGATGTCACCGGCGGCGATGAAAACTGGCTCTTTACTCTCCAGACTTGTGATGCTGTCAACCGAAAACTGACTGATGTTATCACTGCTGCTGGTCTGAGCCTCTGCCTGCAACACACACACACACACACACACACACACACACACACACAGATTAGTTGGGTTTCTGTAAAACTGGGTGACTGGGTTTAACTGTTGTCCTGCTTAAACCTTATATAAAACTAAAACCGGAAGTCAATAACTTTAGCCTTTAGGAACCACAGAAGAAGAACTGTGTCACTGCCTTACCTCCACCTGCAGCTGTCCGATGTCATCGGTGGCCCACGCCTCGTCATCATTGTCGTAGTTTGGGACGGTGGAGAAACTTCCTGCTCTGTGTTCTGATGTCATCCCACTGTTAGCGTTAGCCGCAGCACTGCCGCCCCCACAGTCCAGGTTCTCTGCAGAGCGAGCCGATCGGATTCTCGTCTCCGGGATCCTAACGGGAACCGGAGACGTCTCAAAGCTCTCACACTCCAAAACTTCAACATAGATGATGTACGGAGCCTGAGGAGGAGGAGGAGGAAGGTTACTGTCTGTGGACGTGATATCAGACACTTCTTGGATTTCTATGGAGCCAAGCTAACAGTTTCCCTCTGCTTCCAGTCTTTGTGCTAAGCTAGGCTAATCATGCCCTGTGTGTGTGTGTGTGTGTGTGTGTGTGTGCGTGTGTGTGTGTGTTACCTTGTCTTTGGAGTTGAGCACCACCGCCTGTGTGTGTGGGATCCTGCAGACGTGGTGCTGGTGTTCGGCAGTCGGCAGCCACACTCGACCCGGCAGCTTGTGGTTGAGCAGCGACAGCTCTGAGATCAGCCGCTGAGTCTTCTGTTCTTTGGTGGGCAGTGTGGCCAAACGCTTCCCGATGCAGAACAGAGACTTTACAAACTCCCTCTGAGGACGCAGACGCTCGGGCTGAAACACACACACACACACACACAGATTAGTTCGCAGTGCAGGTGCTGAGTCAAACGCCTCCAGACGCAGAAGGAAACGTCTGAGTGTCAGAGGGTTGGAACCAGTTCAGAGCACACACACGTTACTTCATTCAGAAGGACTCATGTGTTTTAAAGAGGAAGATGAAATTTAAAGTCAAACTGCAGTTCGCCAATTTGTCCACCAGAGGGCAGAGCAACTCCACCTCCAACTGTCACCTGAACAACCAGGTAAAGTGTCTCGTCAGCGTGACGATGAAGCACATTCACTGACTCGGTCAGTCGACAAGTCGAACCTGAGCCTGTCGTCTCATTAACGTGACATCATTATGACATCATCGCTGACCTCGACGTCAACACGACACCAAACAAAGAGAGCTGAGACGATCATATTTCTGTTCATCAGGCCAAAATAAAGACACACACACACACACACACACACACACACAGTGAGGCGGTTCAAAGCACTGCAGGAGGTGGAGATGACAAACAAACAAACAACCATGAATAAACAAACGATCAGTGAAAACTGACTTTGTTCATGATTTTTCCGGGTTAGTTTTGATGTGGTCAACATTTCATCCCTCACTCAGAGCTTCCTCTCTTTGCACAGACTGAGACAGATCACATCGATTGATCGTGATCAATAATAACATTTTATATCTGAATTCAGGTCACTTTTCAACCCAGTTTCAATTTCATTATTCCTGCTGTTCTAATCAAACAGTAAAGTCTTTACATGATGTAAAAGATCCTACAGAACAAAGAGTTGATTTCTCTTTGTTTGCTCTTCTGTGTTTACCTTCCTGTTTGCTTACTTCTGTTAGTTTACTTTATTTCTTGTTGACTGAAAGCAAACCGACACTTTTTACTGAAGAGCTGAAGGAAATCAGATTTTAGCTGAAGAGTAAAAACTCCCGCGGTGTCAGTTTGTGCAGGCGGTTTTCACGCCTGCTGAAGGTCAGACGTCCCCCTTGGACTCTGGACTCTGGACTGTCTGCTGACATCTTCTCAGATTTGGAAACAGACTGGAAGACGGTATTTGGATCAGAGTTTGTGGACAGACGAAGAGAGAAGTTTTCCAGCAGCGAGAGGAAACGAGAGAACACACCGAAGCCGTTTCATCATCATCATCATCATCACACGGCTCAGATCCTCCTCACAGGCCTCCCTGCCGTCCCCGCCCAGAACCCGGTCTGAGGGAGGGGGGTCGGGTTCAGCCCGCCAGCCAGCACATGGAAACGTTTGGGAGGAAATCACAGACAGGGAAGATGTTTACATGACCCAGATTCTGCAGGCCGAGTGCGGAGCCACAGAGGACAGGCGAGCGACTTTCACCGTGAGGGTTTCATCAGACAGGAAGTCGACTTCATGTCAAATCCACCATGAAGACAAACTGTCGACCGTCCTGTCCTGTCAACAGAGACTTTAAAAAGGTGACAAATACAAATGAAAAAACTGTAAAACTGAACAAATAAGATCTAGGTTTTCATTTTTGGTTTCTGGTCGTAGTTACTGTATTGCATATGATGATGTCATTTCCTGTCCATAAAAACATTTACAAACAGATCCATCTTTCTCTCACATAAAGTCTGAGTTGTTGTCAAGAAGCTACAGTTTCTGGCTGTAAACCAGCCCTCCTCATCTCCTCCTCCTCCTCCTCCTCAGTTCCTGTCCTCCCCGTCACCCCCCACCAGGACACAGAGGAGTCCCAGAGGAGTCAGATTTCTGTTTTCTCTCTGCAGCAGGTTTTCATTTCACTGGAGGCTTCTCTTCTGTCCTGCTGCTTCTCTTTTATTCTTCTAAAGATGGATTACTGAATCAGAGAAACTGACTGACTGTGTTATGTGTTTGTAGGTCAAGCAACACAGTTTGAAATGTAATATTACACTCGTGATAGATCCATATCAGACATGTTAGGCATTTTATTTTGGTACAGTACTTCCTGTTTAATGTTAGCACGCTGCAGAACAAAGTGCAGAACCCTCTGGAGTTCTTCTCCCATTAACCTGACCTGCAGTCAGTGATACAGAAAGTATTCACAGTCTAGACTTCACCAAAAGTACTAATACTAATCACTGTAAAAATACTGTAATATTGTCAGCTTCAGGTTGTAAAAGTTGGCTGTTAGCCTGCAGTTATGCTGCATTAGATTTGTACTCGTAAGTCGTGACAAATCGAACGCCACACAAAGTCAGAATTCCAACTCGTCAACTCAGTCGACCTCAGAGGACACCGAGTCTGCAAACCAAGATGGCTGCCCAGAGCGTCAACTGTAAATAAAAGCTGTTTTGTCTTTTTTGTGTCCAGTTTAGTAAGTTGCATACACAACACTGTCTCACTGCTGCCTGTAGGCTCACAGCTGTGGTCTTGTTAGGTGTGAAATGCTGCGTAATGTGTCGTTTATCAACTGGTGCTGCTTGTAATCAATCGATGTTGCAATAACAACAATGGCTGAGTGTTACAAATGAGCTGTAAAATCAGCCTGCTGTTAGCCTACAGTTAGCCTACAGACAGCTTGCTGTTAGCCTACAGTTAGGCTACTGTTAGCCTACAATTAGCCTAGAGTCAACTTGCTGTTAGCCTACAGTTAGCCTAGAGTCAGCCTTGCTGTTAGCCTACAGTTAGCCTACAGACAGCTTGCTGTTAGCCTACAGTTAGCCTAGAGTCAACTTGCTGTTAGCCTACAGTCAGCCTTGTTGTTAGCCTACAGTTTGGCTACTGTTAGCCTACCGTTAGCCTACAGTCACCCTGCTGTTAGCAGATGGAGTGAAAACAGCATCTACAGTCGGAGGACAATGTCACTGTTTTTGTCGAACAATCGATGATCATGGATCAATGTTGCAGGATAAACGTTGCGAGCACGTGCTTGATCATGTGATCACTCTCCTGTTCACTGATTGGGACTCTACTTCTGGCTTCTCACACATCTGCAGGGCTCACTTTGAATCAGGTCTCACCTTATCTGCCCGTCACAAACATTAAAGATAAAAGCATGTGGAAATGCTTTCTCTGTTATCAGCCAACTTTCTTTGAACAAGAGCTGCTTCATCCTTATCAGCAGGTCAGAAGTTCAACAACATGAAATTTGTTCCAGTTGTGTTGACCATCACAGAATCCAAACAGCAGTTCTCCTCTTTTAAATCTGTTTTGAAGAGTCGGCCAGCAGTGTGGCAGCTGAGCTCAGCGCACAAAATCTTTTTCTCTGCTTCAGAAAACAAATCATCTGCAGTCAAAACGGAAACACGGAAAATTCTGAGGCAACATGAAGCTTGTGTCAGACAACCGGCTGAGCAACAGGAGGACGCGTGTGCGTGTGTGTGTGTGTGTGTGTGGTCACATGCTATGAACAAACGTCAAGGCAGCTTACTGACACAACAAAGTGAGAAACACGAAGTGACAGACAGAAAGGGGCATTTAACCCCAACCCACCAGCCTTCATTCAAAAACTCTGAGCTTTTATCACACTCGTCTATGTGATATTCAGACTATTTTCAATGTGTTTCTGCAATCATCTGACTTAAATTTCTTTATTTACACATACAGTGTTATTTATACCTCCAGTCTGATCATTAATCAAAGTGTGGACTGTAATCTTACATTTACAGTTCAGCTTTAAACCTCGTGTACATTTACACGATGTCATCACAAAATTGTGCTTTATCATTTATGTAAAACCCATCCGGTTTTTAAAACCAGCAGAAAGTGACAGTGACGTCAAACTGAACATCCCGAATCAGGCAGCCTCTAGTGAAGGTGAAACATCTGGTCTTTACCTCCTCATGGACAGCCTCCACCTTTGGGTTACTTCCTGTCCGTCGGAGCCCGGCACTGGGCCCGTTGCTCGCAGTGGTGGCGTCCGACTTGGATCTCTGGTGGGTCCTCCTGGATGGGGAAATGAACACCTCGGCCTCTCCCGGAACGGGGCTGTCTGGGGCGGGGCCTCCCGAAGAGTCCATGTTGCTGCTGTGGTGCCTCCGGTGGCAGCGCCGGTGCGACGGCGAGGACGCCGGGCTGTCGGAAACAGAGGCCGAAACCGGTCTGGAAGACTCACATGTGGAGGGCTTGAGTTCGTCGGACAGGATGAGTTTTCGCAGTTTGGTGCCTCTGGAGTGACGCTGGGTGGAAATGTGCATGTCGGAGGAGTAAGCGCCCAACAGCCACGCCGTCAGCAGAGAGAAGGTTATACTGCCTCGGCAACGGTGGATCTGAGTGACACACAGACAGAAAAACACTCTCAATATCACACTTTTAGTTTGTCAGAGGTTAGACAGATAGATTCTTTATTGATCCTGAGGGGAAAAGCTGGACAAGCGTCACAGGGTCCAAGAACAAAATCATTCAGATGAATGAGTGGTGAAACGATCAGAAGCTGATGTGATGATCAATGCCGCATTAATGAGAACACCGCCGAGGACTCACCAGGTACGGTCTGATGGCGTCCCCCACCTCTGTGTCCATGTGCACATACATGTTGAGCAGCTGCGGCAGGTAGAAGTCCACCTCGCTGTCCAGGAAGCTGAAGAGACGGTTTCCGATGTACGCCTGCACACCTGGCTCCTTTGACTTGTACAGGTAGGAGATTGCCATGGAGACGTCAAACAGCTTGGACTCAAACAGGCGCAGAAGCCACGACTGTTTGGACGAAGCTGACGAGGACGATGGCAGTGAAGAAGACTGTGGCAGGGCCGAAGGACGTGGGTCTTGTTGGGGGGTACTGCCTTCGTTCTTCCTCCCCTCCTCGTCCTCCTCCTCGTCTTCTTCTTTGATGGAGCTGGTGTCCGGGCTGGTGTGCCACTGTGGACCGGAGCTCCCCGTCAGATCTGATTGCTGTTGCCGCTGTTCATGATCGTCCTGTCGCTGTTGCTGTTCAGGTCCTTCCCTGTTCTGCAGTTTGACCTTGAGAAGGACTTCCTGGCAAGCCTTCAGCGCTACTTCAGGGTCAATCACTGGAAGCAAAAAACAAGCAGAGCTCAGACTGATTGTGGCAGCGTTCACTATACTCTGTGTTTTTACAGCAGCAGCTCCTGGTAGGCTGACAAAGCGGTCTCAGACGAAAGGCCAAGCGGTCACATCAGACCTGTGTCCTGTGACCTTTGCTGCACTACAAATTTTTTTAGTCTTCAGTGATGAAAATCTGCAGAATTAGTCTAATTGTCGCAGCTGACGTAATGGCAGTTGGCAGCTCCTTAAGCGCTCGACAGTAAATCTAATTTTTGACACGTGCTGTCACAACGACTGTCACACACACAGCGAGGGGGTGGAGGTGAGCTAACGTTCTCAGTTTCACGAAGCATCACCTGTTGTTTAAAGTGTGTGGCGATGTCTCACTGAGTTCACCTGCGTGACCACAGCACTACTGGAGGAACACACTACCTGCTCGGTGCTGCTCACCTTGGTCTGCCCCCAGGTCCATCTCCATGGCGTCCTCTGAGATGACGTCCAGCGGGGGGCTGGGGCCTCGCAAATCGCCACCGCTCGACATGCCGCTGCTGCCGATGCCCTCGCTGGCGCTGCTGCCGAGGCTGCCGGTGCTGCCGATGCTCCCGCTGGGGCTGGAGCTGCGGGGGCTGGCGCTGGGGGAGGACGGCTGATCGCTGTGGGAGGGCGGGGGCAGCTGCAGGTGAGGGCGGGGGTGGTGGTGGTGGTGGTGGTGGGCTGGGCAGTCAGACGAGCTCTCAGAACAAGAGGAAGTCGATGAAGAAGAGGAGGAAGAAGAAGCACTGGAGGGGGAGGAGGGGCATGAGAAGGTGGTGGGGGAGGAGGAGGCAGGTGGAGGGGGTGGGACAGAGTGGGAGGGGCTAAGGTGGAGCGGAGGCATAGCCGATGACAGGGCGACCTCCGTGTCGGCCATTTTGGGGGAGCAGGCCTGCAGAAAAAGGCAGAAAGAGAAAAAAAGCTAAACACTTATGTGGAACTAGTCCTTTAAAATGTTGGAAAACAAACATCCAGCTGGTCAGGGATCAGTTAATATCAGACACAAACACTGTGTGTGTGTGTGTGTGTGTATTATGTAAGGTCCTGCACACCAACCTGACAGTATCATCATCATCACTACTCAACAGGAAGTGGATTAATTCTGACGTGTCCAATCAAGGAGCTTCCTCAACACTTTGTGCTAATGAAACCCTGACGGGAGCAAAGCGGCGTGTTGTGGGTTCAGTGACGTGAACGCCAACAGCGTCAGCTCAGAGGAAGTCACCGCCTTCCTCGTCTATGCGGAGTGAAGATGAGGCGTCTCAGCTTTCTATTTTTATTTCCCATCACTGTCAGGCTCTCCTGACGCCTCCTCTGCCTTCACTTTGTTCTCAGATCAGTGAGCAGCAGCTGATCTGGGGTCTGCCCGACCTCCTGACTCAAAGCGCAGCCCCCGCCATCAAAACAGTTCAGGGAACAGTTGTCATTTTGTCCCTGTTGACGTGTTCTGTAGGAAAACTGTGCGTACGCTGGTCTGAAGTCTGTGTGAGCCGACACCTTCTGCTGTTATAAAATCCACATCACGTGTGAAATTGGTTTCACGGCTACAAAGATGTTTTACTGCGCGGCCAGGCTGTCACAACTATCAATACTACAAACACAACAGCACCAGTATTCGATAAAAAGTACTAAAGTTATGAAAGGTTATTAACATTAGAAAATAACTGACCGACAAATTGCTTCCTGCTTGGGTTTCTGTATTGTTTTTTCTACTTGTATTCCATCCACGTTGAAAATTCTGCTGATAGTAAATACTAAATTATCACAAGAAATACAAGTACTAGAGTAGATGTACTAAATATTGAACACCTACGGTCATCGTGTGCTCATAAATCTGTTTTCTGATGACATCATCATCATCACACAACAGAGTGTGTGTCTCTGTGTGTGATTTTTTTCCAGATGTGAGGCATGGGTGGAGGCCAGTTTCACACACACACACACACACACACACAGTTTGGAGGATGAATCTGTGCTCATGTGTTTCATGCAGACTGAAATATCAGACTCGACTTCAGCTCGACTGGAAGCAGGAAATCCGAGCCACCTTTTAACACATCACTTTGAGTTAATTAAAACATCTTTTCTAAATGTGAGTTTTTTTCTCACCTGAACAAATGAAGTGAACGAGGAAAGAGACAGCGATTTAAACAGAATGTCAGTGAAGGCAGCATCAGTGCTGTGATGGAGGAGAGTCTGACGTGTGCAGTTCAGGGTAAAGTGTGAAGTTTATCATCACAGCTGAGTGAGACACACACACACACACACTTTCTGTTTTTATCGGAAGGTCATCAGAAAACAATCAGCACAATTGATGAATGGTTTAATCCAAAGTCACGTGCTCGGTCGCATAAAGGCCAAACGTCCCTCTCCTTCTCCGACGTTTATAAAGGGACATTACACCCAAACCCAAAATCTTGAATTTTCCCTCGCGATCAATAATCTATCTATCTATCTATCTATCTATCTATCTATCCAAACAAACATGTCGATTTGAGCGTTTCTCTCGTCAGATTTCGCATCTGAGCAGGTGGAGAAGATTTCAACCGCGAATTAACGTTCAAAGTTATTAGAAAACCGCCGGAAAATCAGCGAAAGAAACATGAGAATCAAAAGAGAGACAAAAGGAGAGACTTTCCATGTCTGTGTGGAGGGAAGTACTACGTATGAACACAAGTATTACAGTAGCGAGAACACACGTACTGTGTACTGGTATAAGAACACAGGGCAGCCTTTATTTTACTTGGATGAGTATTATGGAGTTTTTAAGGTGACAAAATCACCACCACAAAACACAACCTGAACCGAACTCATGCAACATCTTAATATTTCAGAAATATGATCGCAAAACTAACACAGCAGAGAAGCTAAAGAGGCTAAACACAACCGTACAGCAGCAGGAGGCGGCGCAGAGCCGCTCCCTCCTGATGAAAACAAACCGGAGGAGGGAGGAGGACACCCGGGCTGCGACAGGCCCGCAGCGCGGAGCTTTAACACCGGAACACACGGACCAAACGGGTGGCTAACGGCTAGCTGAGCCGAGCGAACACAGAAGGAAACACCGGGAAACGTCAGCGCAAAACGACGGGAAGAATCCAGCCGGGCGGGAGGAGACTTACCCGCTTACTGGAGCGTCTTCACCCCGCTTCCAGTTCCACGGAGTCGCGGTTTAATCCGGGAATTGTTCCGGGAGTTTCCGGGTCGAAGCGAGGTCTTTAATCCCAGATTCAGGCCCGATCTTAATCCTGGTTTCAGTCCGCGGTTTCAGTCGCTGATGTGGCCCATCTGGTCCGGTTTTGTGGCCTGGCTCTGTTCGGATCGACTCGCCTCTGCCTGCTTTAAAGAAGCAGTGACGCAACATCCGTCAAGGTAGACGCAGGCGAGAACAACAAGAACTTCCGGTAAATATTTCAAGGATTCCAGAACAAAACAACTTAAACAAATATCAATTTCACACGGGGAAATTAGTTTTTTTGACTTTTTTTAAAAAAAAAAAAAAAAAAAAAGAAATCACACAAAACTGTGATTAGTCAGCAAAATCAGTGACATTTACAGCTTTGAGCATTCGTGTCACTTCTGTTCAGAGACTCTTGACTAAAAATATGTATTTAACACAATAGCACTTAAGCACTTGAACAGAAAATGTGACTTTGTTTATGTCATCAATTAGTTGACTAACTAATAAGTCACTGGACAGGAATAATAAACATTCACTGACTGATTCACAATGATTAACAAAGTATTGCTTTTATGTGTAAACGTGAGACTTTTGTACCATCTGAAACTAAACTACATGTAACTAAAAATATTTTAAGTAAACTGAATATTACTTTGCAAAAGTAAATTTAACATGATGTCACCTTTTGAACAGTATGTTTCGGACCTTTACTTTTCCTCTGTGCTTTGCGTAAATAACTAAACAAAAAGTAGAACATTCTGATTAATGTAATCAATTAAGAAAACATAGAAATGAAAGACTATGTTGATATTCATGACGCTTGTGTTGCTGCTGCTTGCATTTTGTCATGGGAAATGTGAGGTCACTCGGGAATAAGATGGACGAACTGACGGCACTGTCGCAGAGTTTTTCTTTTCTGACAAGAATTTCCCTCCAGGGATTAATAAAGGAATTCTGATTCTGATTCTGATTCATTTTGAGTCACGTGAGCTGCACTATTCCGACACTTTCACGAAGCGTTTAATTTGAAGACGACACCGCATCAGTTCCGGTTTCACCCCTTTAACTTTTCGTAGTTTCTGGTTTTGGTTCTGTTTCCGTTCGGACCAAAATACTCCGCTCATCCGCCCACTCGTGTCTTCATGTGGACGAGTTCCTGAAGGAAGGCGTCACTTTGAAAAGTCTCCGAGTTCTTAAAACAAACATGTAGTTTCTGCTTTTATTGTTCTGACACGTGGATTTTGTGGCCTAAATATTTTAATGTTTTGTGAAAATCATTCAGCTTAATTTGAACGTCAGCAGGTGAAAATATTCTCAATGTGACAGTAACATTGCAATGGCATTTGTACATTTGATAACTTTATGTCAGTTCCGTTCCATTCCATATTATACACGCTTGCACAATATTACACGTGTCTGTTGGGTTTCTTGTTTACTGCAGTACAACGCGTACAACTACATGTTTCTACTTCAGTGGGGCTGAATGAGATACCACAGCGCACCCTGGAGGCGAAAGGAGGAAACAACAGAGGGGAAGAACAGCGCAGAAGGGAAAAGGATGAGGAGGAAAGACAGGAGACGACAAGGAGAGATGGAAAAGAAAGGAACCGGAATGTGGATGAGTGGAGGAGAAGTGGAGAGGGAGAGGACAAGTCGGCAAAAGAAAGGAAAAACAGACAGGAAATGAAGAAAAAAGAAAGAGAGGAAAAGGAAGAGAAGGGAAAGAAAAAGAGGAATAGAAAAAGTGAGAGGACTCGGTGTTTTCTGTCAGCGAGCGTCACTTCCTTTATTCCAGTCAATGACTGTAGGAAAATAGATTCACATTAATGTCCTGACTTCTGTCCTCGGCCACGTCTGTTTCTCTTCACAACACACAAACAAACAAACAAACAAGCACACAGGCTCCAGAGAAACAGAACCAACACAGGGAAAGTAAAGGTGCATTTCACTGATTAATGTGGTTTCTAAACCAAAGGGGAAGGTTCCTTCTTTTGGACTGATGTCCACCTCCACACTTTCAACATTTAACCATCACAGCAAAGAGCAAAGAAACAACAAAAGCCAGCAGGTCACAGGGAAACAAAGTCAAGCTTTTAAAGTTAATAATATACAAAAACAGACGAGCAGTCACAGAAAACCATGCGGGAAGCTAGCAGCCTCTTCCACAAAGAAAAGTTCTCTTTTTAAAAAAGATCTCCATAGCAACAGTAACAATAATAATAATAATAAAATCTGCACATCAACAAGCTGTACATCTGTGTGGAATAGCAAAAGCAGACGTCAACAACAGGAACGAAACAATAAATTAAAAGTTAGAGAAACTCTCACCAGATTTTGTCTCGTCTTGTTTGCACTGAGCGAACAGAAAATGGCAGCACGACGCTCCGAGTGTTGCTGTTTGATGCCAGAATCCCACTCTGGTTCTTGTCTCTGGACAGTGAGGACTTCATTACCCAGAGTTCCTGAGCCAAACAGGAAGCACTGCCTGCAAAGCTGCACTCGGGGTACAAACTTTAAATTAATTCTGTGTATTCTCAACATAAACAGTTTTTTTTTCCTTGAACTTTCAGGACAACAAATGTCTTAAAATCAGTTGGAACAGAAAATAAAATTTAGTGTACTAAGGAAATGAATTGATAAAAACTCTAAGTGGATTTCTGACAGGAAACAGGTATACTTTCAGTTTAGACTGGGAGTCAACCACCATCATCACCACAGTGACTGCAGTGCTTGACCAGGATCAGCTCCAACGGACAAACGTCTCGTCATCTCCCACCTGATTCTTATTCTGATTATTCTGGAACATAGAGGTTCTGTTCTTCAGACTGAGGAAAATAAAAGCAGCTTTTTGGGGGGTTCCTGTCTGTCTCAAAGAAAACTGAATTTCTTGTTTTACTCTTTCTTTGAATTGGATCCTTGACTCTTCTTCTGCATTTCAAACGTGTGGTCGTCCACAGACGAGTGTCACCTCGGGGTCACTGAGGTCGCGTCACACGCCGTTTCAGTCCAGCTCGTCAGCCTGTGAATTCGTTAAACAACTCTCACGTGATTGTCATGTGACCCACAGGTGACGAGAACCCAAACGAGGAGGAAATGTGTGAGACTCTCCACCAGTCAGGACAGAAGGAGCTTCCTGGAGTCCACAGACGTCTTACAAAATAAAACAAAAACCACCTGACGAGGACGACTGACAGTCATTGTAGCTGTCAACTTCCTGTGGACATGACGTCTACAGGCTGGGAAAAAAAACACTTTCAGTGAGCTGATTGTTAGAAACTCTGACCAGTTTTGTCCTGGCTCACGTGAAAAGAACATGAAGCTGCTCTGAGCATCATTTCAACGTCAACCAGTTGTACTGATGGTGATTTGTAAAACCACAATGAGGTGAGATCAGCTGAAAAGACAAGTTAGCTGAAGTTAAAACGATGCACGTGGCACCAGAGTCAGATCCAGAACAGGAGGTCACATCAGAGGACATTGTCTCATTGAGTCTGATCCTTCATGCACCGCTACCCGAATCCCGATCCTTTAGTCTTTGATTATCTGACCCGTTTCGGTTTTTGTTTTTTGAGCAACACGGCTCCACAGTGAAAGATTCCACAACTGCCTCCACCTTCGACCCGAGTCAATGCCGCTGGTCTAAACTGGGCCAAACTGGAGTGTCCTGCCTTTGCTGACTTGTTCTGGACCATTTCACGAACTCTTTTCAGAACCCGACTTGCACAGAGCTGGTCAAGGTCTGGACTTGTCTGCAGGGAACTCCACATTCCCAGTCAGCCCAGAAAGTGACCAATCTGGACCACCTCTGACTTCCAGGAACCAAAGGTCTGATACCTTTTGGATCTTGATTTGTTGACCTACTTGTGACTTCTTGTAACATGTAACTTTTAAACTGTAGCTGGACTTTTCCCAAACCTTCATGCTAGCCCTGGCGGGAACCTCACACTTCCAGTTAGCCCAGTCGGGTGACTTAGCTGGCCTGAGTCCCGTCTTTGTTTTTCCATGAATGTTCTCTCTGACTTCTTTTGACAGACTCACTCAAACCTGATCTTCACTTTCACACATCCAGTTCACCTGCGCTCACCTTCAGTGAACAATTTTTTGATTTTCTTCCAGTCATAACTTAGTAGTGGTCCAAACCGGTTCAGGTTAAGGTTGACTGGCACAAAAGCCTTTCTACAGCTTACTGCAGATCCAATTCACATCTGCTCATGTCCAGAACTTTTCCAAACTTATTTCCAGTTTGGCCAGTTTAGCCCAGCAGGTCCTGTGGATGCAACAAAGCTGCTGAGTCATCCCAGGTTTCACTCTGAAACTTTTACATCGACTCTACGTTCCAAGAACAAGACTCTAAAAGCAACATTTCACTTTGATACCCGGGTTGAGATACATCACACCTGCTGTCTGGATGAATTCTGTCAGTCTTCTAAATATTAACACAGTCAGAACACGAGGATGCTGAACTCCTGCTGATAAGCTGCTATCACTTCTGTGACCACGCAGGCCTCAGTTTGCTTCAGATGAAGCTGCTGTTAACGTGTCTGACTGTTTGGGAAAGACAGACGACAACATGACAGACAAACTCAACGAGTCCAAAATCAAGACCAGCAAGTCAGCAGACTCGTGACTCGAGTCCAAGTCGCCGAGGCGTTTACAGAAGTGCTTTTTGTTGCTGTAGGTGTCACCCATCAAGTGAAATGCTGCTTCAAACAGTCTCCAAATCCCTGCTTTTACTGCCACTTTACTTTTTATTCATACTGTTAAAACTCCACAGAACAACGAAACAAGGATCATTAATCTGACCAAATTTTTGCAATAAAAAATAATTTTGGCGCCATTCAGTTGTTCTCTAGCATGTGCAAGCATAAAGCAGAACCTTACATCACTCATAAATATGTTTCAATGTACTTTCTCAATGCATATAACAATAAATTTATAACATACAAGGACTTTCTCTTGTTTTGAACTTAAACAGTGCAACTTCTCTTTAGTTTCAGTTCTGTCTGAAAAGGGCTGAGGCTCAGCGGTCAAAGGGAGGCAGAGACACCGTTTTTCCACCAGCTGGAAAACCATTGGCACTTCACTTTTGTGATTAAGAAGGACATTTTGGCATCATTAGTGCTCCTTTTAATTATAAACTAAGAGTAAAGCTGTAGCAGGAAGTGCATCAGCTCAGCTGGACTCACTTCATGTGCTTAAATTAGCTTTCCCATCATGCAATAGGTGTCCTTTTAACAGTCATAATGTGTTTCGGTGTCCCTTTAACCGACCTGAAGCTCTCGTTGTCTCAGGACGGAGGGAAATAAGGACACACAGTCACACACACACACACACACCTCTAGTCACATCTGGATGCGTGAGCGTTAACAACAAAGGTTTCTGTAGTACAAATCTGTGATTACAGGATGGAAAATTGCGAAGGCCGCAGCGTTCAGTAGCACCAACGATGAAGAGGAGGCCCTCAAACCGAGCAAGAGGCAGTTTGGCAAGGGGTGAAGAACGACCTGCAGCAATGTGACATTACCATGACGACGGAGGGTCAAACTCCTCCACACAAAAAGAGGAAAAGCTCAAGAATTGAATCTCAAGCCCACTTCATGGCCCTGCTTCTTCTTCAGTCTGTTTAAACTGAAAGCTGGAACAATTAGTTGATTAATGAGTTCAACGGAACTCAAACTGTTCTGATAATCTCTTCAGTTACTTCTAAGCAAAATTACGATTCATTTCCTTAAGGAAACCACAATGGACATTCTCCTCCAATCGAAGGAACAGTCAGCTGATTGATCTACAGTGAAGAAGGCTTTCTTGGATGTGGAGAGTGAGCTGTGATAAGAGCGATAACAGGAAGTTAGCAGTGAAGCGTAAAGTCGTGGGGGACTGCTGGAAAGTTCTGAAACACTTTTTCAGTTGGGACTTTACGCCGTCTGCTGGTACAGTATGACGTCTGCAGCTTTTACTTTCTCAAATCACAGATGACATCAGTTGTTTTAAAACACATCAGAATAAACTTTAAGCTGAAGTCTTCAAACGTTTCCTTTGTGCCAAAGTCAAAGACAAGCATCGTTTTAATTTGAAAGTCATGTCACATTGCTGATGCGTATGGAGCTCCAGAGTTGATGAAGCGGCCGTCCCAGGGTTAGTGCAACACACAGCAACTGTCAGCAACTGACAGCAACAGCTAAGCTCACCACCAGCAGACTAAACCTCAGCTCTACAAAAGCCTTTTTTAACTGCGTCTTCATCCCAGCTGTTGCGCTACTTGGCAGGTAACTTTGTGCTTTGCTCCTTGTGACAAACTTGGAGCTGCGATTAGACTTCTTCACTGACATTTACATCCCAGGGGATGAAGCAGGATGGGGAGACATTTTGGGACAAAGTAAATACTCAAGTCAGTCTCACAAGTTTGGCATCAACAGCACTCGGGGTGAAAGAGCTAAACAGGAAAAGGACAGATGAGGGAAAAGGAAAATCAGGGCTCGCTCAGGTCAGCAGGGCTGGAAGTCAAACCTCAGTGGTCTTCTGGTACTGACTGAAGTATGTCAACAACATGACCCTGAGTCATAATCTTGCTGACTTCTTTTTTAATCAGTGAACTCTTCTCTGGATTTAGACTCTTTAATTCAGAGTTCTTGTATGGTTGCGTTTGCCCAGTATTTGGTTTATTTGTCCATTAATTATTCCAATAATCTTGTACATGATAAATATGCTAATACTGCTGCTGCTTCAGGTGACTCCCAGCCCCGCTGACCACAGGGCCGACAACGACGGGAAAACTGGCAAACATGGCTGCCACCCTCCACAGCCTTGAACCCTTAAGCTCATTTCGCACAATATTTCTGAGCGACGGGTTACGAAGGCCCTTCCTGTCACACACACACACTCAGAAATGTCTACTAAACAAACACTGACACAAACACACCAAACCAAAGCTGTTCAGAACAGCACAGAGCCGAGCTGAGATCCACATTCGGTCCAAAAATCACTACAGGACTTTGACCTCACCTATCCACCACACTTTCCGCTGAGTCACCAAACTCAAGAAAAGCTCTGAGCACAACATCCTCAAGTCAGCGTTTTCTTCAGCTCCACGGACTGAAGGTGAATCCTCAAACTCAAACTCTGTTAAAGAGGTCATTTTTTCAGATTGAACTCAAAGAACCTTTACAAGGCTCTGACCCGTAGTACCTGCTGTCTCCATCCATTGCAGGCCGAGCCCCGTCTGCCGAGTCAATGCTGAACACGTGTCTCTCTCCCCTCTGCCTCTCTTCTCCTCCCACCTTCCTCTGTTTCACCCTCTTCATTTATCTGTCTTTGTTTCTGTAGTTCGACTGTTCCGAAGCAGCAGGGCAAGTCAAAGTAGGACGAGAGGAAGGTTTGATTTCAAACCCGCACACCTGAGGAGTCGCTTTTCTGGTTTCAGCCACAGCTGACAGACAGGCAGAGAGACAGACAGACAGACAAGATAGGCAGAGAGACAGGCAGGCAGAGAGACACATAGACAGACATGCAGTTAAAGAATCATATGTTTCTAAATGCGTCCAGTCAATTTACTAGTGCAATGGGAGCTGATGGAAAGACAGTCAGAGGTTTTGGCTTCATTTATCCTCCTTGATTGGCGCTCTGCAGTTTCCAATCTGGGATTTCCACCAATAAGAAAGAGGAGAGGTAAGGGGGCGGGGCTTCATTGCAGTGAGGTAAAAGCTGCGTGAGGGAGGAAGGCTGGTAAAAAAGACAATAAAGAGGAAGAGTGATGAGGACTAGTGTCCCTCTCTCTTGGAGGAGGTGCTGCTGCTGCTCTCTTCCATCTCCTCCTCCTCCTCCTCACTTTTCCCCACAGTGATGGAGGAGATGGAGGAACAGGAGATTGGAGCAGCAGAAGAAGAGGAGGTGGAAGGCAGCGGTGGGCTGTCGTGCAGCTCCACCGGTGTCAATGTTATCTCCACCTCCCCCCGCTCCCCATGAAGCGCGGGCAGAGGGAGAGGTGGAGGTGGAGGAGTGCTGCTGCTGTTGTTATTGCTTGGTCTCGGCGCTTTCTGGATGACCTCCACCATCGGGGTCCGCCCCGATGCTGCCAGCTCCCAGCTGGGGGTCCCTGGACTCTGGAACAGCAGCAGGGGCCTGCTGTGGTGGTCCGTCTCAATGGCTCCACCTGGCTGACACTGCACTACCACCCCGCGGTGCTCCACCGCCGGCAGCGGACTCAGAACCAGCCCTGACTGCTCCTGGATCACAAGCTCGAGCACGGGTTGTGAGGAGGAGGAGGACGAGGAAGCAGAGGAGGAGGAAGCTTTCTGGATGACTCCTCCGGTCAGGGAGGTGATGATGGGAGGCTGGGCGGGAGGCGCAGGAGGGGAAGTCTGGGGAGAAAGAGCAGCAGCAGGAGGAGGAGCAGGAGGGGCAGGAGGCAGGGCGTCCTCTGGCCGAGGTTTTCTAGGTCGTCCACGTTTCCTTTTCACCGGAGGAGTGTTGGCAGCAGGGCTACCAGACACACCCACTCCGCCACCTGGCACGACCACCTCCAGGGGGCGTTTGCTGGCGTTCCCACGTGCTTTCTGCACCACAGAGGTGGGGGCTGCAGGACCGTGCTGCTGCTGCTGCTGCTGCTGAGGAGGAGGTTGTGGTGGTGGGGCCATCTTCTCCCGCTCGTAAGACAGACAGCCTTGAGGCAGGATCATCAGTGGAACTGGACCACCTTGCTGCTGCGGCAGTGTCGCCATGGCAATGACCTTCATCCCACCACCACTGGCGGCGGCGGCAGCGGCTGGGCCTCCGGGACCAGAAGCCCCCCCGACACCTGAGGCATCTTTAGGAGCCAGTGAGGGCGGCGAGGAGCGGACCGAGAGCTGGGCCTTATCAGGAATGGAGCTGCGAGGGAGAATTCTGGGTAACTGCTTCATGAAGGCCTCCACCTGCATCACATGTTATTTACGTTATTGACTGACTTATTCATTAGTTTACTGTGTAGAAAAAAACACACACACCTTAATACACATTCCAACCTCGCTGCTAATTTCATCAACAAAGTTTGAAATAAAAGACACAAAAACACCGTGACCAGACGGGTGCAGATATGAGGAGGAGTCCACCTACAGCAGGCCGCAGCGAAGAGGAGGAGGAGGAGGAGGGAGGAGGTGGAGCATCCACGGAGGAAAGTTTGGGTGCTGCAGCTGATTTGTCTCCAGATGGCACCTTCAAAGAGGATGATGAGGAGGAGGAGTCTCCGAGTTCCCTCTAAAGACAGACAGGGAGTAGTGAATGGTGGTGACACGTCATCTGTGTGTGAGCAATGATTGGACGGAAACATGTCAGCACCTTGTGATCAGCTGCCCCGTCGCTTTCAGCTTTAGAGATGACCGGTGTTTTCTTGATGACCTTGTGGGGTTTAGCTGGACCTCCTGCAGTCAGACAGATGATACAGGTGTCAATCATCTCCTAATACGCTGTCTCTACACACATGCACACACACACACACACACACACCTGCGAGTGCTGCGGAGGTGACCAGCTCAGCCTGGCTGCAGCGAGGGTTGACAATGTGCTCCTGGATCAGGTAGCGAGCGATCTCCACCACCGTGTCGAAGGACCGCTTCAAGATCTTCTGCGCCCAATCACAGATCAACTCACACGCTGCCTCTGTCACTTCCTGTTTGTATGTCTGGACCAACTCAGTCAGCTCCGCCTGGAGATGAAGAGGAGGAAGAAGAGAAAACATCAACACAGGTCTACACACTGTCTACAAGTGAAGCTCTTTTCTTTGTTCAGCCATGATGAACACGGTCATACTTCAGTCCGGTGATGATGTCATTTTGTAACATAGACGTCAGCTCAGTGACAACAGATGCAAGAGTCTGTTCACTTCACCAGCGCCTGAAAATCGCTCGGAATATGTGTGTATGTGTGTGTGTGTGTGTGCGCGTGTGTGTACCGGGTCATTCTTCAGGTCCAGGTTGGGCAGCAGAGGCATGTTAAGGACAGTCTTCCTCCTGATGCCGCTGTAACAGTACGTATCAGCTGGGCAGGTTAGGGAATCCAACTGCAGGGAGCCTCATTTATTTAAACCACTGAGCATCACATCTCACATCGTGCCCACTACACACCCATTATGCCCTCCAACAGAGCTTAGCATGCTAATCAGCTAGCTGCAGTCTGCCCTGTCTGTAATACCACTTTGTATCTCCAGGGGCCACAGTAGTTTCGGCTGGCAGATGAATACGAACGGCGGGTTTGCTGAGGTTCACGAGCTCTGTTAGAGTTTAGTTTAATTATCAAAGTCACCAAATGTCCAGGGAAATATTCTCACACCTATTTCCCTTCCTAAACCGAAAAACCTCGTTAGCTTTGATTCGGTCAAATAAATCCTCATTTGAGGATGTGAGACACACAGACAGCTGCCAGTAGTCTAACATTAAATCTGACTTAAATTCACCCGTCACCTTTGTGTTTAGGATTCCCAGCAGACCTTCATAAGAAACTGGTGTGGGAATACAGATAACTACACACACCGGACAGAAGGACCTGAGGAACACTGTCTGTCCGGCAAGTCCCTCCAGCGGGACAAAGGATATTTGGACTGTCCTCTGCCGCCGAGCCGTCGGGCCTTGATGTTGGGGAAAATGTCTCTGATGATCTTCCCAAAGTTGGCAGCACTCAGAGGGCGATGCTGCAGGTTCTCACAGTATCTCCTAGAAGACAGAGACATGGACAGGAGGACAGTCAGGACAGTCACATGACCCAACAACTACCTTCAGAAAGAGTCATTTGGGTGTTTGCTCAGTGACCTGTATGTCTCGTAGACATCCTGTTTGGGCAGGCAGGTGTCTGAGTGCTCCTCCAGGTGACTGCGGATCCAGTTACAGGTATGAAGCTGGTCAGCCGTGTTGAACGAACTGGAGTCCCCACCACTACTCACACACACACACACACACAGTGAGTAGATCAGTAGGAAACATACACCTGTGGGCTCCTGTCAAACACCATCTGAGTGAGGAGTAGCAGGTCTAACCTCTTGTCTCCGGAGCTGGGTCCAGGGGGCAGCTGAAGGTACAGGTACAGCTTGTCGTTGTCGGAGAAACGCTGAACGTCTTGCTGTTAAAGCAGAACAGGACAAATCTCACCTGAGTGCTGAGGTGCTTCCTCTCACCTGCACACACCAACTTGATGTGGAATTCAGAGTTTCAGGGTTTCTTACCAGGATTTGATCCACTTTGGTCTGAACGCTCTTCCTGTAAGGGAGAGAAAAAAGTGAGAAACCCGCACGGATGTACCATTAAACTTAAAGTAGGGAACTCTATGCCGACATACAGACTCCCCCCAGACTCTACTTTCCAGCATCACCAGTCACCTGTTGGAACACCCGAGCACCGGCGTCACACAGAGGTGAAACAGCTGCCAGCTGTAAAGTTGTCCCATTAATAACACAGAAGATGATATTAACATGAATCCAATAAAAAAAATACTGCTGCTCTGAAGGGGCCTTCTGTTATTTGGTGGTCACCACTCAATGTTCCTGCCCCGTGGACGATATGATTGCTTACACGACACGAGTGACAGCCTGTCAACACTGGATAGTCTGCATCTACAACAGAACTTAATCAAATGAATGTGGTGCTTTAAAACTGGAGCATCTGCCTCCAAAACGCAGTGGAGAGGAAGTACAGAGTAGCAGAAAACAAAAATACTCCAGTACAAACACTTCAAAACTGTACTCGAGTAAATTATGCAGATACATTTCTTAACAGGTTATTCTAAACTCTGACACCAAAATGTTCATTTTTACTGCAATAATATATGATACTGGTCATCAGTCTCCTTCCTTACTAACAATCATTATCTGTAGAGAAAAACACATTTGTCAGTCCCTAATTGCTTTAACACGTTTTGATATTCTTAATTAGTCACTCTGCTCTGCCAGCGTGGAACAGAACAATAAGTGTTAGCTGACATCATTTGTTCATAAAGGACAAACAGACACAGACTTGTCTGTGCTGTCAGTGTGTGCACTGTGATAGGAAGGCGCAAACAGTTCATGAGTCTGGTACTTTTACCACTGGGATCTTTCCTGGTGTGCATCACGCTCGAGGGCCGTCAATATATGACGTGAGTTTAATCCTAAGGCACAGTTAAAAACACACATAACCTCCTTAACTAAATAACCAAATCGTGTACCAGCAATGTTCAGCTGTTCTTGTGAAACACATTCAGTTTGGCGCTTCGGCCACTTCAACAGCGAACAATGATAAAGTGACAAACATATTCAGAAGTGAATGTAAACGTTCTTTTTTCACTGTGACTGTGCAGCCAACTTACGAGATGTTGCTCTTGAGTTTTTGCAGCAGCATGCTGGGCTCTGTGTCACCCTCTCCCGCCTCCAGAGTGGCCTCCCCCCGCCGGGAGGCTTCGGCCCGCTGGAGCTGCTGGTCCTCCGACATCTGGACCCACTAACCAATGCTGAGCACCACCATCTGAGGACACAGCCAATAAACACCCAGTCAGAGCCCAGATTTCCATACACCATGCGGCGAGTCAGCCCCACGGCAACTGAGGAAGACTGCAACATGTCACTGAAAGCTTCAGAAAGCTTTAATAGACCCTAAGATTTTTTCTTTCTGTCTGAAGAAATCAAATTGTTGTCCCAAACGGCAAATTTATCATCAAATTATTGTAATTCTTCACGCGAGAATGTGTGAACACTGCTTTTCTGAGTCTTCTATCATGAGCTTAACTTCTTTGGTTTCATACTTTTGGTAAGACAAAACAAGACATTTAGAGAAGTCAACCTGAGTACTGACAACTGGCCGCTTTCTCATTATTTTCTATTATGTATTTACTTTTCTAAATGATTAATGAAAAATAACATAATAGTGGCTTCAAAATGTATTCAGTTTTTATTAAAAATGGATTACATTTAGTTTTTTGACTACCAAGCTAGGCACGACACTCATAATGACTAAGTGAAAACCTGTTTTTGTATTCTTTTTGTGCGTCGATCGATAAATCTATGACTTTAGGCTTAAAGAATTTCCCCTCGTCGATAAATAAAGGAATTCTGATTCTGAAAATGGAAAACACAGCTTACTGTACATACACTTTTACCCTCAGACAGGCTGGAATAAGATTATTGTACCAACATCATAGCAATCTGGGAATTAAGAGAACTGCATTTCCACAGTTTAGATAACCCAATGCTGGAAACAGTCAGCAGACTTTTTTTGGTCATTTGTGTCTGCCGTCAGATGACAGCAGCCAGACGGGTCACTCCCACCTCTTCTGTAACTGCAGCACACGCAATTTTAGCTTCACACCACATTTTAAAGCTCAGATTTTAGCCCGGTTCCGCGCTGACAGTCGGTAAAATGGCCCACTGGATGCCGGGTAGTGACACATGCCGGCTGTCACAGCGCCGTTAAACGTTACTATTACAACCGGAGCGGCAGGCATGTTTCTGCGGAGCGACACACAGCCTGCCGCCGGCCAAGCTTAGTATACACACCGGCTAGTGTTAGCTGGAGATGCAAATGTGCCAGCGGCCGAAATGTGACAGCCGTGGTGCCCATGTCATGTCTGACTGCTGTGGATACAGCGGGTGTAGCGCCGGTGGTCATGTGCCTGCCATTTACTATTACAACACACACACACACACACACACACACACACACATACATACACTGACCCCGCTCAACATGTTACTGTCGAGCTAACGGGCTAACCGACAACACAGACGTCCTCTGCATCACAGCGACACTTCAACGCGTTACCTGGCTTTTTTTTACAAGCCGATTTGTTGATGTTTCAAGGCCATAGAAACTGACAACACTGCTTTCCGTGAAGGAAAGTGGTATTAGTTTGGCTAAAGTTGATATTTGGCGCGTTTTTAGCTAGAAGCTCGCTGCTACTTGTAATAGGCTAACATGTAGCCTAGCTAGCGGTATCAGGGAGCGTTAGCTAGCAAGCACTGGAACACTCCTTTAACATGTTTTGGACGCTATTTGTCATTTTAGAATAATTCCCGATAAAGCATACTTTAGTCTAGTATTAATGTATGACCGTATCCGTAAGTCTCATTTGAGTATTTATTTTAAAAAAGAAAAAGAAAGTACCTGAGCCAAGATACAGCAAAAATCCCCTTTCAATTTTTTTTGTGATTGGACGACTTCGTTATGTCTGCCTGACTACAAAGCCAACGTCTATTCCGATTGGTCAGCTGTCTCAAATCTACCCGGATACCAAAAACGGGGGAAATTTCATTCGTCGAGCAGAATTATTTTTCTGACAGCGATTATTCTGATTGGACGTATTTTCCTGGTCTGCCCAGTTACAAAACAGATGAATTAATCTTGTAAAATCTGCATAGCAACAGCCATCATATTTCGACAGTGAAAGCGAAAGTATCTAAAATATAAAGTTTGTGTTTATGAAACATACCTTTCGGCTAAGTACGAACACTATACAGTTCAGGAGAAACCAGAGGAGTGCAGACACTTTAACAGGCTACACAAAGGTGTATTTTAGTTATGCAAGTTCGACTAAAAGGATCATTTCTTCTCAAATTGATATGCAAATGAATCGCTGTGTGATCAAACTCACCACTCCACAGCTGTTGAGTTGAGCTGTAGTATGCAGCTGGTGGGAAGAGTGTTATTTACTGAGCAAACTTTTAAATGTTTAGCTTGAATTCTGCTATTTCCAGTTCAAAGATTTCAAGCAGTGACAAAACTCACATGTATAAAACCAAGAAAACAAGACTTGTTTCGTCACATTTATTTTCCATTATACAAAAGTTACAGTGAACATCAGAAAAAATAATAAATTCAGAAAGATAAGTGTGTGAGCAGTTTGCAACAGGAAGGCTTCATCAGTCGCATGCTCATTCAAAGCCACTGCAGAGAGACAGGAAGAGAAACATGAGTTAATGCAGGACAAACTACATGACCTCAGGAAGGAACCGTCACAACGTGAACTTTAATAAATCTTTCAGAAGGCTTCACTGTCCATCGTGACCAGTTACACTAGAGACAATTTGTTTTCTCTCAGGCATCGACACAAGTACAATTTCACTTATTTCACTAGAAGCCAAAGTCAGTCAGTGACGCCAGTGTGGAAAAAGAGACACTTTGTGGGAAGAAAAGGTTCAGCTAAGAAGTGCTCAAATGTTATATTCTATTAAAATTATTTAGTAAATGTAATCCTATTATCAAATATGGACTTCTTGGAGAGAAAAGGAGCTGTACTCCCATACCTCAGCAGCACATGTCCCCTTACTGTTTCACTTAAATCACCACATCTTGAATCTGACAAAGGGCCATCCGTCTGCCACTTTGTCCTCAGTTTTGTTGTAAAAACAGCAACTTGTCTCCATTTTAGCTTCATCTTAAATCTGCATTTTTACCTTTTAGCACATTTACTGCGCAGGTTCATCATCATTTCCACTGACCAAAGAAGTGCTCACTGCATTTGCTTTCAAACAAGAAAGCACATTTGACAGCGGAGAACTTGTTCACATGCAGTGTGGTATCCTGGCTCGTTCAAAACGCTCCATGCAGATTTAAGATGTTGCTTCTGCAGTTTTCATTAGAAACCGGCCAGTACACACAACCCAGATTACCCGCAACGGGTCCCAACTCATCGGCTGCTGTTAAACAACTCTGTGACCTTTGACCCTACCTGACCATGTGAGCGATGTCCCAGTTGGTCTCAGAAGACAGAGGACCAATTATCTCCACACCTTCTTCTGTTACTATGGCGATCTCGTACTGAAACGAAAACATCAGAAGCAAAATAAAACTTCTAATTTAACCTGCCGCCCTGATGGACAGAAGTTACAATTTGTAAAATTGCGTGTTTTTAAGAAAAAAAAAAAAAGCTTTGACATTTTGAATTAATAACGGACCGAATAACGATTTGAAATTATTGCTAACAAATAACAAAACTCATTTATCCGCTTCCCTGTTCATTAAAGGTTTTTACAGTTTTGAAACAAAGTGGATCTGTGATCCACAGAAATCAGGGTAATATGATTTAGAAGGAATATGATGTTATCATTATGTATAATCAACTGAAACCATGAATTGCTCCTCTTTAAAGTCTAACCTACTGGACCTTCAGGTACCAAAATGAGGTTCTTTGCATGAGTCTGACTACATGTTTTAGTTTACAAATGACAATTCTTACACACAGACATATGAAGAGTTGATAAAATATGACGTTTTGTTATAAATTAAAAGACTCCACAGTATGTATGAGTAAAGCTGAAAGCGTAAGAACTCACTCTGTTGTAGGAGCGAGCGTCTCTGTAGTAGAGCACTTTGAGGCAGCGCTCCACCAGGTCCCGGGCCTCCTGCTTAGTGATCTCCACTTTGTTCTCCACCACCTCCCTCATCAGAGGCTGCAGGCACACACGCACGCGCACACACACACACGAACTGAAACAACTGCCAGATTTCTATAAACTGAAGGTATTCTACATTTAAATGTAATAATACATAAATACAGATGAGACAGTGAAGAGTTTGGTTCCCGACAGGTGATGGAATTAAAGAGTCGTGTCTGTGAGCTAAATGCTGAACAAACATCTCCGGCTGCATCTCAGATCAGCTGTGACTTATTAACGTCCATTCGACAAGAAACTTGATGACTGAAGAACAAACTGTACAACCAGAGTGCAGACCTGGGCACAAAGGGCCGGTGTGGCTGCGGGTTTTTGCTCCAACCAACCAAGAGCACACAGTTTGACCAATCAACTGTCTGAAGACTGAGATCAGTTGATTAAATGAGTCAAGTCTGGTGTGCTGCTGCTTGGTTGGAAAGAAAACCTGCAGCCACACCGGCCCTTTGTGGAACAGTTTGCCCAGGTCTGAGTGTAGAGTGAGACCTCTTCTCTATAAATCTATAGATCTCGCATCCTCCAGTTAAACTTTTACATCACATCACTATTTAATTATTTAACTTAATTCATTTTAACTATTTAATTTTATTTAAGCTTAGAAACTTTATACTTTTGGATCAAGTACCTTGCAGAAAAAGAGGTGTTTACATTTTCACATGTCAGATACATATTAGATATGAAACTGATAGTTATGCATACATTAGTTATGAAAAGTGACAGTTTGTTCTTTGTAACGAGACCTTAATTTTAAAGGACGCCTGAAATGACAGCCACCAGACCTGAGAATACAAACCGTGCAGGAGGAGAACTAAGTCACCTACCTGAGCCAAGTACGCTCCAAACCCTGTGGCCACTGTGGGCGCCTCATAGGCCACGCCCAGCTTGTCCACGTAACCTAGGAAACTAGGAAGCAAGATGACCATAAGGTTAACAACATAATTAAGACACAAAGAAAAGAGGATGCAAGAGGAGTAAACACTCCCTCACCTCTCCCCGTTGTAGAAGCCTCCTATCACCACCGTGTTCCACAGAGGATTCATCTTGCTGCGACGGTTGTACATCACTCTGGTCAGCCAGGAGTGGACCGCCTTGGGACTGTAGCTGTGACCGTCGCCCAGCAGCTCCTCATCGATCCTGTAAACCGCAGAGAAAGACTTAACATCTCAACGCAGAGCAGCCATGTTCCTGTGAGTGTCGGAGCAGCAGCAGCAGCTTACACCATCTGCTCGATGACCTGTTTGAGGTACTGGTAGTCAGCGTAGTCTCCTGAAGCCCCCAGGATGGTGTTGTTGTTCACCTGAAACGGATCACAAAGTGTCACGTTTTGACGTTTATTTACTACTTCAAATGACGTTGTGTCGTGAGGGGCGGCCGTCACCTTCATGAGGCGCGAGATGTTCCTGAAGCGAGCCAGAGAGCCGTACGAGCCCAACATGTCTGCGGCGATGATGACGCCGCCGGTGAACTTCACACCGAGCACCGACGTGCCGGTTACCATGGGGTTCCTGTGGGAAAGGACGTTTATTGCTAAAAAACGACACCAGTGAACAAAGTGCAGTTTTATCTAATAAATTTCAATTAAACTTTTAACACAGCTCAACTTAATTCATTTACTAACAGTTTTTGCTCTCTTTAGGAGGAAATTAAACTCATTTTGATTTTTAATCAAATACATTATACAATACAAAAAAGATATTCTATAACATGCATTTATACTGTAAAAAGCGGAAGGAGCGTGTGGGTGTACAGTGATGACTTTTCAGCTCAGCTAACGGAGACTAGCTTAACGATTAGTCAGCAAAACGCAACGAAACAAGACACTGAATACCTCTAACTTATTAACGATTCATCGAGAATCGTGTCTTTTGTTTACGATTAAATAACTCTCAAAGTGTGTATATTGAGCTGCGAAAATGTTAAAACAGACATAAACTAGCAGCTAGCTTAGCGTCTGTTAGCTATGGTTTCTCCATGATGATACAGCAGTGCAGCGGAGCACAAACCGAAACCGACAGCGGGGGTTTGGGTTTGATTTACGGTACACGGTCCGGGTTGGGCTGGAGAGGCTCACTCACAGTGTGTGTCTGACCGGCCCGCCGCTGCTGCTGCTGCTGCCGCCACCGGGGAAAGAATAAAACTGCCCGGGCTTGGGTCCATTCTCCCAGAAACTCAGCTTCAAACCCGACGGCTCCATGTTGAATATGTGGAGGAAGTGACGCCACAGTCTTTGTGCCGCTGGTTCGACGTCACGGAGCGATGCTGCAGCGCCGCCTGCTGTTGGGATGAACCACAAAACTGGAGTCACTAACGCTCAAACAGAACTGCTGCTGATTATTTTCTCCATGAATCCACTGATTGTTTGGTTTGTCAAACTGGTGAGAAATGTGGTCCCACTGAGCCAGAGTGAGCAGCTGTGGCCAGCACACGTTTTTAACGGGGAAATCACTGAAAACATCGTCAATACAGCTCATCAGTTATTGATTAATGGATTGATGGCTTACTGCATGAACTGTTGGGAAGTTTAATTTAGAACAAAAGTCCTTGTAAATTCTTCATGTGTAACTGCAACTAAAGGTAAAAAGCACAATCTTTCACAGAACCTCAACTTTGGATTTGAGTAAATGTACTCAGTTACATTCCTGCTGCTATTTTGTGCTAAATTTTAGAGTTTAAGGTTCCTTCTGTCGTGTCTCTAAACACTGAACTAAGCATTAAAGATATCTCATCTACTGAAAAAACGTGATTTGTTTAATTATTTTAAGTTCGTGGTTTTGGGCAACACAGTGGTGCAGTGGTTAGCACTGTCGCCTCATAGCAAGAGGGTTCCAGGTTCGAATCCCGGTCTGGGCCCTTCTATGTGGAGTTTGCATGTTCTCCCTGTGCCTGTGTGGGTTTTCTCCGGGTTCTCCGGCTTCCTCCCACAATACCAAAAACATGCACATTAGGTTAACTGGCTGCTCTACATTGCCCCCAGGTGTGAGTGTGACAGTGTGTGGTTGTCTGTCTTTGTGTGTTGGCCCTGCGACTGACTGGCGACCAGTCCAGGGTGAACCCCGCCTCTCGCCCGTAGTCAGCTGGGATAGGCTCCAGCTCCCCCGCGACCCTGACGGATAAGCGGTATAGAAAATGGATGGAAGTTCACGTTTTTTTTTCACATTTGCGCTCCGTATTGTTTGTGTGTCTGGAGTTTTTATGCAGGATTTACATACAGAACGTGGATTAAAAAACAAATATTTTAGGTGATAGATGGCAATAATGGATGTGTCTGTTGTGTTTATTACTTTGCTGAGATCCAGCAGAAGAAAGTAATTAATTGTATTTTGAGGTACGTGTACCATTAATGCTACACCTCTAGTCCACTATTTTACAAAATATTATAAAATCTAAATGAAAGTCTTCTTTTCCCTGCAGCTGAATGCTGGAGCTTCACTGTGCAGACGCTGATACTCGACTCTGAGACAAAATGTGATTTGTGACATCTTAAATCAGTATGAACAATAAGCTCAGCTGAGACCTCATTTTGACTGAAAGAAACACTCATCCAGGGTTTAGGATTTGCCTTTATTTGACTTGTGATTGAGATATCAGGTACAAGTTGACTGTGATCCAGCATCTTCAGTCTTCAGTCTCAGGACTGCTCACCGGGCACCTCTGGAGAAGATCTGTCACGGCAGAAATCTGAGGAGACAAGAGGACAATCATCATTTAGTTTCTTTAGCTGATGTTTCTACTTGTCTTTTTGCGACTCGTGAAACACCGAAGAGTCCAGAACATCAAGATCAGTTTCCTGATCCCGGTTAGTTCTCCTCAGGCTGTGATGATGTCATCTGCTGCCTGATGATGTCACAGTGGCGTCATCAGGCAGCAGCTGTCTAACATGTGGTGTGCGTTAAACTGGACGTGAGAACCTACTGAGCGGCACTGCTCAGGTGCATGATGGGAAATGTGTTCTCCAGTGTGTTTGGCCTGAAGAGATGAGATATCTCTGCTCTTCATCTGTCAGTGACCAATCAGAAGTGACCGACACATCTGTCCAGCTGAGGTCACGTCCAGGGAGACATGAGGATTTCAGAGCTGTCTGTAAACGGAGCCTGAACAGCTGCAAACATTTCATTATTTTTCATATTGTCTCCAATTGGTTCATTGTTTCCTCAAGAGGGTAAGGAGCCATCAAAGGGCATCACACCTGAGTGAACCAATGAACAAACACCTGATCTGTGGGCGGTGACCCAGAGGTATCAGGTTTTGCAGGAGGATGAAGTTCAGCCATAAAAACCGACCTGCAGACCCGTCGTAGATGAACGGATGGCTGTGAGCTATTCCCAGACACTCGGCCAGTTTCCTGTGATGGTCGTGAGCTGCTGTCAGCTGCTCGACATCCTGATGAAGCCCCTCCCTCCCTGACACACACACAAAAACCAAAACATCACTGAGATTAACTCCATTTGTCAAAATAACTGGGAATTAACTATTGATGTTTTCCTTTAAGTCTCACTGTTAATGTAAAGACAGTAAAATGAATGTGTGTGTGTGTGTGTGTTTACTGTAGATGAGCAGCTGATGGCCCAGTAAGCCTCTGTAGACCATGATCAGACAGTCGGGGCAGGTCTCTAAGAAATATAGCTTGGCTGAATCGTTGAACTGAGAAAGCTCGCCTTCGCGCTCAATGACTAATACACAAACAAACAGCACATGTTACACACCAACATAGTACTTTATACTATACTATAGGATACTAATACTTTCACTATTTTTTACATTATAGATGACTTACTAGGCTACTCACTCACTGTGCCGTATGTCAAGACAAAAGTCGTTCCAGATGAGTGTGCTTCAGTGGTGGTTGGCTCTACGTGGTGGTCAGAGCCAGACTGCACCGACACGTTTATGGAATACTTGGTACATGATGGACCCCTGAAATAACACAACAGCACCACGGAGTTAAGACACTCATTTCTTACATCTGACTTTTATAAGTCAAGCAGTTAAGATAATCCTAACTCACTAAAACAGACACTAACAAAAACACAAAAGATGTTTATATGGTTCATATGACAAGCTGTAGAGGATATTGTTTCATATGGTTTTATATGACGAACATCAGTGTTATGCGTCATCGTCCTACACTGTGGCTAACGTCAGTCAGGGTGCATTTTATAGCTAATTTAGCCTCGTATTTCTTTCACTGCTAACCCACAAGAAGAATAAAAGTTTTGAGCAGCTAAAGGAAGTGATGAATCCTACTCTCTTCTCATTGGCTCACAGACCTCCAGGTCCCCAGGTGTGGGGTCTACAGTTGGACCCTTCTCTCTTCTTCATGCCATCTGCCTTTCTGCCTGTTGGATGTTAGAGGAGAACTTCTGCTCTCATGTTTGTGTGATACAGATGAACTTCTACTAAGCATTAGCACTCACTGGAACATGATCCTCTGGATGAACATGTAGGTGCTGTTGTCAGGGCGGAGCGTGAACTCAGTGTCGGAGCTCAGCATGTTTCCCACTAAAATGGGACCCATACTGGAGGCGGACCAGACCAGAACCCACTTCCCGAAAATCTGCAGGAGGAGGTGGGACAGGTCAGAATCATAGATCCTGGAAGTGAACCAGCGCTGCTGCTTGAGGGTCTCATGGTCAACGTTTCTACTACTAGGATCAGTACCTACATACTTAGTCCCTGAAACAAATCAGTACAATAATCAATCCATCCACTAATAATAACTGAGGGGACTCTAGTGTGAACAGTCTTTTTCTCTTCTGTACTGTGCACAGCTGCAGGTACTTGTTTCCTGTGTATTTATTCTTTCTGAATGCTCATCCTTCTCTTATCCCTGCATGCTTTGCACCCTCTATATCCTGTTTGCTGCTGTAACACTGTACTTTCCCAGTTATGGGACTAATAACGGATTATCTTATCTTTTTGTATCTTCAATGTGTCCAGTGCTTTATGATCTGATAGCTGCAGAACAGGTGACATTCACTCCAGGCTCACCTGCAAATGTGATCAGAGCAAAGTCGTCTTCTTTTTGATCACAGGGCAAGTCGGCCCCTTTCAACAGCAGTTTGGCTGGTGGGACTAACCTGAAGCGCTTAATTTAAGTCTGACAAACAGAATTTCATGGAACTTGTAGTATAATGACAGTAAAAACTATTTTGATTCTGAGTGTGAAATTGATGTGCGTTGGGGAATAAAAACCTCAGAGAAAGAGCCTCAGAATTGAGCGTCAGGTCAATGACTTTACAAACCTAACTGAATAATCTTCAGACAGCTACCCGATGAGGATTACCTGAAGTACAGATACTCACACAGACACTTTAAAGAATTTCCCCTCGGAATAAATAAACAAATTCTGATTCTGATCATACTTGGATGGTACCTGTGGAAAGTACATTATGTGTACTCGAGACTTGTTTCAGCCTTGCTCAGCGCTAATAATAACCAGGATAAGTGTGTGTGTAAATGTACGTGCTGATGGTTAGCCTCCAGCTGACCTCCGACACACTCACCTTGTCTGCGTCTTGTGTGGGCAGCGTTACATTGAGACGGCCACAGTCTGCAGGAGCTGCTGCTGCGTTGCTGCTGAATGCCGCCAGCAGCAGCACCACCACCACCCGCTTTACAACACTCATCCTGCTCTGAGACGAAAATCCAACACACCCCGTCCTGTGCTCTGTCAGACCTGTTAAGGCCTCAGGGCCCTGTTGGCCCAGAGACAGTCCAAAGTCCGTGTGTGCTCAGCCTATCACTGGACTCCGATTCGACATTTCTCCTCGTTATGTGTGACAGGGTTTAAAGAACATGTGGTCACTGCCTCAACTCTTCAGTGTTTCAGCGGTCAGTGATTTAACGTTCCAACTTGCTTAAATCTGAAGCAAAACAAGTAAAAGAGACGGCATCACACTGACGTTAGCATATCAGCATTGGCTTCCTGTCTGTTTAAGAAGTGAGCTCTGAATGGTTTAACTGCTCCAGTCCCATCCTGCCTGAGGTGGAGGACTACACGGGTCCACCATCTGAAACAGACTTGTGGAAAACCACCCCGAACTCGGTGGTCCGACCCAGAAAGGACACCTGCAGCAGCGTGATGATCCTTCTAACAAGTAGCAGAAATGAAAATCTCCAACAATCATTTGAATAAAGTTGTATTTTCAAAAATAAAACTTCCTGTAGGCTTCCTCCCACAATACCAAAAACATGCACATTAGGTTAATTGGCTGCTCTACATTGCCCCCTAGGTGTGAGTGTGAGAGTGTGTGGTTGTTTGTCTTTGTGTGTTGGCCCTGCGATTGACTGGCGACCAGTCCAGGGTGAACCCCGCCTCTCGCCCGTAGTCAGCTGGGATAGGCTCCAGCTCCCCGTGACCCTGACGGATAAGCGGTATAGAAAATGGATGGATGGATGGAAAACTTCCTGTAGCCAGTTGGATGACAGACGCTTTTCAATCAGTCGGGTTCTCACTCAACATCAATGGTTGTTATAAAATTCCTCAGAAAATTTAAATCTATAATTGTTTCTTTTGTATTTAATTGTGCCTTGATGTCTTACAAGTACAACATTACAGCCCTTATTGAGTCTTAATTCACACAGTTTTCTTCGAGTTCGACACAGCAGCTGCTGACGCAACTTTTTCAAGAATTTCCCTCCAGGGATAAATAAAGGAATTCTGATTTCTGAACTTTGTTCTGGGTTAAAATCTGAAAGGACAAAATGAACAAATGTCCACACAGACAGACAGACTTTGCATTGACGGGGTCAGCACAGTTTGCTCTTCATTGTTACTACTGAATAAAGTTTTCTTTGTCTTGCTTCTTTTTAGGTTGATGAATTTTACAGCATTTTGTTGATTTAAAAATGTGGTGAATAAAAAAACAAAGACCACACGTTTGATGCTTTGAGTCACTTTTTTACTTCCAGTCATGAAATTTGCTTTCACTTCAGACGAACTGCAGGGTAAGGCCTTCGTCTTCACCACAGAAATCTGTCGAGAGAAGAAGCAGACATGAAATCATGCATCTCTGACAGCACATAACATCTTGTTTGATCACACGGGTGTAAAGGTGAAGCACCATTCTTGGGGTCGTAGTGGAAGTCTGGTTCTCCGGGGAATCCGAGGCAGCTCGCCTGCTGCCTGAAATGTTGCAGGTCTGAGTCGCTCAGGGTTGAGTTTCTGGCTGGAAACAAGTCAGACAAAGAAAATGATGTGGAAAACCGAATCGGGTATAAATACTGTCATTCCCTCTGTGGAACGTGTTCCTACCCATTAGATAAAGAGAATGAGTGGTGACCACCTCCTCATTAACAGTGCTGTCGACTTTCAGTAACTGAAGAACCTTGTTGAGGTTTCTGGAGACGATGCTGACGTTGAGGACCAGACAGCCTTCACAGGTCGGCAGCAAATGGAACGTTGAGGTGATATCGCCGACTTAGGACAGAATCAACATCAGAAAAGTTAAAAGGTAAAACTTTATACTCCATCTGAAACAGATGTGGTGCATCTCTTGGACTGAAAACTTCAGAATGTGTGTGCTTGTAAATTCTGGCGTACTTTGTGGAAGATCAGAACGTCGCCATGTTTTTCTCTTTACCTGTGCTGTGACAGTTTGTTTGAGTCCGTGATTGTAAAAGCTGAAAACAGAGCCTACAGTCCTGTTAGCCTGCAGTGACTTTAAGCTGGCAGTTGACAAGTTTCTTCTTGAACGTATCATTATGACTGATATATATATATATATATATATATATATATATGACTGATAAAGTGATGGCTGCAGTGTAAGCCTGGCTTTCACCATGGGACAACTCAGTAAAATACATAACAAATGTCTTATTGTTTTTAGACATTTTAATGTCGAAATGTGACATACTAAACTAAACTAGCAATTAGTTTTGTAGGTATTTGATCATGAACCAAAGTATTGGACACATTCAAATGTTGACTGGATGATGAAAAGTCACCAAAGTCAATAGGATTAATCCTACGTTATCGTCCCTAGAGAATCACTGTAAGGCTTTGTGATCTATAAATTGATTTTTCCTTGAATTTTTAATCAAAAAGATGAGGTTTAATGTTTGATTGGTAGGAGGGTCTGTTATGTGCAGGTGCTACATCTGCACCTTTCCTACAAGTCAGAAATACAATCTGACTGACATCAGTGACAAACAGTAACGGATCAGAGACTTTACCTACTGACACTCCGGTGTTGTCTTCAAAAGTAACGTTGTTGCTTGATTTAAAGCAGGTTCCATTCCTGGGAAAACACAGAGGAAGAGTTCACGAGGACATCCGGTCCATGTTGGCTTAAAAAAGCTACGACTCCTTCCAGCGATGATCTGTTTAATGATTCTGAAAACGCTGAAAACGCTGGTAAGTGGACCTTCAGTGCTGCTCCCAAGATCAACATGGTTAACATTTTAAATCAATTCATAATATTACTGTCAATCGACTATAACTCCTGATCTTTTTGTGTCCATGATGACTGAACATCCACTGCTGACTACTGACAGTAGTGACAGCATTAGTTAGCATGTCAGTAGCTAACTACATTACATCTTATGTGGTTGCAGGTAATGTTGATGTGCTGAGCAGCTGTAATGGACAACAAGAGAGTTTGGGTGTGGTGGAGGAATTAGCCAGCTGTTGTGCCCTTGAGCAAGGCATTTAAACCCCTCAAATGCTCCCCGGGCACCTGACATGGCAGCCCACTGCTCCTGTGTGTTTCACTGCATGTTGCATGTGTGTGTGTGTTTCAATCAGCGATGTGTTAAATGCAGAGTGTATGTAAAAAATACACTGACAAATAAAGTTTGAAGTTTAGTTTAAGCTGACGTTAGCTCAGTGGTCGCTGGTTGAGAATTAGAAGCTGCTTTTGTCTACTGTTGTCTGACATTATTATGATGATCAGTGATTTTGTAAAATTCATGTGCTGTAGGAAGATGGAAGATGGAGTGTCATCTGCATGGCAGTGGAGCTGCATGTTATGATCAGGAAATCTGAGGGCCAGGAGCACGAAAACAGATCCAAGAAGACAAACGGAACCTCGAGCAGAACTTGTGTGTTTGTAGTCAGTGTTGCACTGATATTTGTCAGAAAGGTACAGCGTCGCTGACCCTGAGACTCGCAGAAGAAGAGGCAGGAAGGTCAAAAACAACATATTTTAATCTAACAAAAAACTCAAACAAGCTCGCACTTACGGTGGCACAAGCATCTACAAAAAAATGTGAAAAAGTTCCTGACATGAACACATGGCATGGAGACAAACAAGGCACGGAGACAAACAAGGTATGGAGACAAACAAGGCACGGAGACAAACAAGGCACGGAGACAAACAAGGCACGGAGACAAACAAGGCATGGAGACAAACAAGGCACGGAGACAAACAAGGCACGGAGACAAACAAGGTATGGAGACAAACAAGGCACAGAGACAAACAAGGCACGGAGACAAACAAGGCACGGAGACAAACAAGGTATGGAGACAAACAAGGCACAGAGACAAACAAGGCACGGAGACAAACAAGGCACGGAGACAAACAAGGTATGAAGACAATAACAAACTCACAAAGAGTGACGGGGAAGACGAGGACTAAACAGAAAAGACAACAAGACACAGGTGAAACACATTAGGGAAGTGAAAGCAATCAGGATAACTAAAGCAAAGCTACATGAAACAGAGACACACAGAGGAAGTGACGCTTTCAAAATAAAACGGGACATGACAAAAACACATGACAAGACAAACATGAAACATGACATGAGGACTAGAAACCAAAAGACAAAACATAACCAAAACACAAGACGAGACAATATCAACTCACATCCTGTTCCCCTGGTGCATGACAGCATGAGTGTTGCTGTTCGGCCACCAGGACAGTTTCGCCCAGGAGCTGTCGGTTGACTTCAGGATGACCTTAAATGCTTCGGTGTCAGTGTATCCCACGATGAAGTTCAACCTGTCGTGCAGCTGCACGCAAAGACAACCAGTGACATTCAGTAACAGAGGCAATGTGTCGGTCCTCCCACACTTTTAATCTTGTTTACTTGTTTCTTCATCAGAACGTTCATCTCTTACATAATTTAATATAACTTTGACACCTTCACACATCTACTTGTCAATGAAACCAGATGAAACAAATCAGCTCGCCAAACTTCAGGCGTGTCTAAAAGACATAAAAACCTGGATGACTTGCAGTTTTTACTTCTAAACTCAGGCAAAACTGAAGTTATTGTTCTGGGCTCTGAACGCCTTAGACACAAATTATGTAGTGCTATAGCCACAGACTCTGGCTCCAGATCACGCAACCAGAACAAGATGGCAGCGCTGGTGTGACTTCATCTTCTTTTGAGGGGCTTACAAAGGAACTGAGTTTTTCATCTGAATCCATTGTGTCTTTAAACACGTTTTATCTCAGGAAAACAAGACAATGAAGGAATTAAGGCCACAAGTTAAACTAAAACTGTAACATGTTAAAAACTGTATTGTAAGAGAGGAAAATAAACTGTGTAAGTATCACCTTATAAGTGAGCCATATTTATTTTACTTTATCTTATTTTATTTTACTTTATTCTATTTTATCTTATTTTTTATTCTATTATTATATGTTACTTGTTCTTACGTTCTATGTACGCACCGATCACCAAGACAAATTCCTAGTGATGTGAAACCGCTTCACTTAAATGGCAATAAAGACGATTCTGATTCTGATTCTGACATCAGTGTGTAAAAAAGTGGTCAACTGAACGCCTAACGCAACATTACGCCTAATACAACATACGTGACGGCACACGCTGATCTTACGGAGACCCGGGCAGGACTCAGAGGAGGGCTTACCATGCTGTGGTTGGCCAGATCCAAAGGCGTGACCAGAGGGAGACATTCTTCAGGAGTCAGGGCTGAGATGCTCACAAACAGCCCTGCAAACAGGAAGTGACATCTGAACCACATATTCATGATGGGAAAACTGGCTTGAGAATCCACCTGGACGTGAACTGGATGTGAGTGGATGTGAACCCCACTGGGCTGTTCAGATCTTTATACAAGATGCTGTAGACAAAGTTACAGGTTCATGGGTTTTTTTTCCTTTAAATAAACAAGTTTTTTAGGCTACAGTGTCTTTTGTGTGCAATAGTTCACTGCCAGCTTATCTCTTCTCTGTTCAGAGGGCTTTTGGGGCTTGTTGTTTTCATAAGATAAGATGAAAGCAACCTTTATTGATCTCCAGCGGGGGAAATTCGGTTGTTGCAGCACAGTGACTAACACAGTTACAGACAAGTTCAGAAAACAGAAATAAACTTATAAATAACAGGCATATAAAGCTAAAGAATAATACAAAATCACTTGGAGACAAAAATCAGTGATGTGATTAACAGCAGCAGAATTAATAAGTCGGTGATGAGAGATTTGCTCCATGGCGTAACTCTCAGGTCTGCAAATGAAAGCAAACCTCACTTAAATTTCCACCAAACTGGAAGAACCTCATCTGGTTGGGTAAGACAGCCTTAAATCAGACAGGAAGTGCACGAGCAGCCAACCACCAGTTTGGCTCAGTAACTCAGTAACGTTGTATCTGATTTGAACAGCACGCTTTACTTTAATAAAACCTCTGGAGGGCTAATTAAAGAAGGGTTAAATCGCACCAGATGAGTTTGCCTGTTGGACGCGTTTCAGCTGTTTTTGATGCTGTTACACAATCTTTATCAGATTGTGTAGGATCACGGATCGGATCAGGTTTGTCCAGTTGCCAGTATAAACACGCACTGAGTGTTTCACAATGATCTCTGGGCAGGGACCAGAAGCGTTTGGTGTGCTCAGAAGAAAACATCTCCAGCTCCATCCACTTCTTCTCTCTTTGCTTGTTTTGTTTCCACAGACGACCGCTTCAAGCCTGCGCCGGGGGGCTGGGCAGGTTCTTCCTGTGGAGTCTGCATGTTGGGTTTCCTCTGGGTGGTCTGGTCACCCCCAGCACCAGAAACATGGACGTGAGGTTAATCCTCCGGTACGTTCAGAACTGGTCGCATGCTCGTCAGGGATGGGCTGAATTCACCCTGGCTCAGCATCTGGAGGCAGCTTCACTCTTTGTATGCACTGTGTGTTTATGAACACTAGAGGGCGCCAGCGTTCAAATAACAGACCTGAAGCAGACTCATCTCATATGTGATCATCATACAAACACTGTTAACTTGTCTTGCACACGCAAAAAGAAATGAAGCAATTATTTACTGGAAAGCAGACTGAACAGCTTTTATGATGCGACCATCTGGGTTCACAGTGCTTGTTTTGTCAAATTACCTGACATTTTCCTCCACTGTGTGGTGGGCTTGTAGTCTTTGTCCTGTACATAAATAAACACACCACACAGGGATAACGTTAAAACTAATGAATGACAGCAGAGTGAAAAAACACATGAGGCTCATCTTTGATACCTCAGATTATTATTTATTGATGATGTTACTGTTCCATTGCCCATTATTTATAATGCATACAGCATCTGAAAAACAAGTAAAGAATGTTTAGGGAAACATGATGAGCTAATTCATGCTAATGCTAGCATGTGAGGCTGACTCTGATGATCAGAGTTACATTCACTGCCCACGTTTGTTGTGAAATCAGCAACACTCATTTCTCTCTTAACCTTTATTTCCAAAAGACAAACAAAAGTCCACATGTTTAGCCTTGAGCTTTAGAGCTGCCTGTAAGTGTATTTTTGAACTTTGAACACCTGTTTGAAGTGTTAATGCTAAACTGGGCTAATTGTGTCCTGACTCCAGCTCGGCCGTCAGACAGACTTCATATGTTGCCTCATCTTATTCGTTCATTTATTTTTCTTTATTTACATTTTCATGTACTATGTATTGGTTTGTATTTGTTCAGTCCTGATCGTTCTCGTGTTTTGTGGTTCTGAATCTGAATGTTATTCCTACATATAAACCTCCTGCCTGCTGCTCACACCGTGATGTCTCACAAAGATGTAAAAGACGTTTCCTCACATGTGATGATGAGCAGAGCCGTGAAGATGAAGGCGATGATTATTTTAGGACTCGTTGTGTTCAGAGTTCACTTTTTCAGTCTCTGCTGCTGTAAGACCTTGTCCCCATGTGGACGTGGAGCTCAGCTGTGAAACCAGAGACTTTGTTTGACGGATGTCGGCGTGAAGCGGTCTGAAGGTTTGCCTGCAGGCCGATCTTCATCTTTACTAAAGCTCAGTCAGATCGGTGATCAGTTTGCAGCTGAATTCGGTCAAAGATGTTTATTTGACCCACATGTTGCGGGACAATCAGGACGGAGAATTTTGATACGAGGAGCAGCTGGAGGTGCTGATGTGGCTGCCGGGATTCTGCACGCCACAGCTGACGAACTTAACAAAGAACAAATTCAAAACCGAATCATTAAAACCTTCAGTCATTTACAACAACCTGGAATAAATTCAAGACTGAATTACATGACAACATTCAGCACATCCGTCTGTCTGTCCGTCCGACCGTCCGTCCCGTCCGTCGTCCGTCCATCTGTCTGTCGTCTCGTCATCTGTCTGTCGTCGTCGTCGTCCGTCCCGTCCGTCTGTCTGTCATCTGTCCGTCTGTCTGTCTGTCCGTCCGTCCGTCCATCTGTCTGTCTGTCTGTCCATCTGTCAGTCTGTCTGTCCATCTGTCTGTCCGTCCGTCCGTCAGTCCGTCTGTCCATCTGAACATCTCGTTCATTTCCTGTCAGCTGACTCACTGATTAACGGATCGATCGATGAAAGTGTGATGAAAAAACATTGACTCAAGTAAAGTACAAGTACCTCAAACTTGTACTTCAGTGCAGTATCTGACATTAGCTGTTACATTCAGCACAGCTCAGCACACTGCAGTCAGCTGGACTGAAAGAGGACAGAAGAACGTGCTGTTCAAACAGACAAGAATCAAACATGAGAGTGAGCTGACGGTCTCAGCTGACTCGACTGGTTTCACCTTGATTAAAGCGTGTGTGCGTGCGTGCGTGTGTGTGTGTGTGTGTGTGTGTGTGTGTGTGTGTGTGTGTGTCATCTTACCTTATCTCACACCTGTGTAAATGCATGAGGCCTGTGAAGCGACGCAGCCGCCGCAGGGCAAAGCATTTTAATGAAGGAGATGAAACCCAGAGAAGACCTGAGCAGGTTTCTGATCAGGACCACAGAGGACAGAGAGGAAGAGAGGAGGTACAGGAAGAGAAGAAGAGAAGTTAGATGGACACACAGGAGCTATGGTTCCTGAAGAGGATCTGCCACCTGAAGAGGATCTCCTCACAGACCTGAAAACAGGCTGTCTGTGTGAGCTCAGGAACCTGTTCGGAGGTCCCGGTTCTCCCAGGACTCCAGACACATGAGGATCTGAGGATCTGACACAGCAGACACTGCAGGAACACACTGTACTGCAACATGAGTACTGCTGTGTACCAGGCCTTGGGTCCTGGTACACAGCAGTACGACATCATCCCAGCATCTGAGCTTCCTGTGCCCAGCGTGATGTCAGAGGAAAATGGCTGCCCTGTGACTATCTATCAGAAGAAACCTCTGCTCTTCAAGCATAAGTTGGAAAAATAAAGAAATTAATTAAAAAAACAAATTCTCATCAGTGTCTTAATTATGACGTTTCTTTTAATTTGTATTATGGGATGGCGTCAAATGGTTTTGATTGACGCTTTGATTAAAGTCAGACAGCGTGAATTTTATCATTTCTGTAATAATAATAATTAAGGTTGATTCTAATTCTTCCTCTTCAAACAGAAGTGAAGTCGGAGTGTGTGGAGGATCAGAGGAGGATTTTTGTCTTTAATGGAGTCTCTGTTTCATCACTTTGCCGTGAAAGCCCTGAGGCCATTTTCATTTATTGATGAGGCGGCTGGTCAATACGTCTTGTAGCCACATATCATAGCAGCGCTGTGTGGAAGCGTCCGCTGCTTCAGTCCCTCAGCTACCAATTAACTGCTCAAACATCTCCAGCGAACGCAGGCCCGTCCCTCAGGCACCACTGCTGATTTAAATGATCAGCGCTCAGCTCGTCCACGACAGCAGAGAGACAGCTGAACCGTGACATCACTTCCTGCCTAGCCTCCACGAGCTACAACTCCATCTGCCACTTCCTGAAAAACGTATCATCAAATTTAACTTCCCTATTGTCACGACCATCATAACCTTAGTCCACATCAATAAAACACACGGACGGTTTGTCCCATTTCACACCAGCTGATGTTTATTGACCCCACGTCCTCACTGGCCTGAAGACGAGGACTTCACAGCTTTTCTGGGTTTTTGGTCCTGCTTTCCGCCGATTCTTTCAGCTTCTTTCCTTGGAGTTTCTGAACGATGAAACTGAATGAAAACGGTGAAAATGAATAAAGTTTAAGCAAAGAGTAAATGTCGGCTACACATTAATCCACTTTTTATGCTTAACAGACGTGAAGCGGATGAACGGCCACCAGGATCCACACAGGTGTACGAGTACTGCAGGTATTTAAGGGTCCCGGGGCAGGGGTTGGAGAAGATCAAGTTGGAGGCTCGAACTGAACATCTGTGTTTGCCATCACATCTGGAGAGAGAGAGAGGAAGCCCACGTCCTTACAGAATGTGCAAAACATGAAGTAAGAAGAGAAGTATGACCAAATATTCCACTAAATTTCAATGCTTTAACAGAAGCAGCAACATTGACTCAGACTGCTAAAGCATTTGACGTGTGTGTGAGTGTGTGTGAGTGAGTGTGTGAGTGTGTGTGTGTGTGTGAGTGTGAGTGAGTGTGTGAGTGTGTGTCTGTGTGTGAGTGAGTGTGTGTCTGTGTGTGAGTGAGTGTGTGAGTGTGTGTCTGTGTGTGAGTGAGTGTGTGTGAGTGTGTGAGTGTGTGTGAGTGAGTGTGTGAGTGTGTGTCTGTGTGTGAGTGAGTGTGTGTCTGTGTGTGAGTGAGTGTGTGAGTGTGTGTCTGTGTGTGAGTGAGTGTGTGTGTGAGTGAGTGTGTGTCTGTGTGTGAGTGAGTGTGTGAGTGTGTGTCTGTGTGTGTGTGTGTGTGTGAGTGTGTGTGTGAGTGTGTGAGTGTGTGTGAGTGAGTGTGTGTGTGTGAGTGAGTGTGTGAGTGTGTGAGTGTGTGTGTCTGTTTGCACCACTGACATGTAACAGTGGTCACCACATCTCCACTGGCTTCTGCTGAACTGAAACCGAAACTGAAGCCAAAATATCCCTGATTCGAGTGCTGCCATCTTGTTCTTGATGTCATTTGGAGCCAGAGTCTGTGCAGTAATGATCAGGTAGAGCTGTGGCATCATGTTACCACCCACACACCTGTCTGAGCCAATCAGGAGCAGCGCTCAGCTGTCAATCGTCCTTTTTTATTGCATCAGATAACTCATTAAAACCAACCTGATCAGACAACAAAAGTCAGTGTGATCAGAACGACCTAAAATGACAGAAACCATCTTTGGGAAAAATTCATTTGACGTGTACTTTGGTTTTAGTTTGGCCCACCTGCTAACATGGAGAGGGAGGGGCTCATGAGCGGTGCTGCAGCCAGCCACCAGGGGGCGAATCAGATGTTTTGACTTCACTTTTCACACTGTTCACACCAGCAGCTGACACATTGTATGTGTCACCTGGCTGCTCTCACCTGTTGGCCATCACCTGCAGAGCGTTGGGGAGGTAACAGCTGGTGCTGGGTGGCTGACTGTGAGGGGCGCTGTACTCACACACCATCTTGCTGGTCCTGCCATAGTTAGTCGTCAGCATTTTGATCACCTGAGGTCCTAAGAATATACACTCTCTTAATCTAAAATTCTTAATTGACAGAAACCTTCTTTATAAAAACCTGGCACCTTTACTACCCACAATGCAGCTTGACTGTCATCTGTTGTGTGTGATGTTGTGTTGTGTTAAGATAGTAACAGCTAATGTAGCTGCTACAGAGGTGTGGTTTGCTCATAGCTAACTCCCCACCAGCAGATTGGTTTCAGCTTCAAACTTGTAGTCCTCCGGTGATGTCACTGACTCTAATTCACATATGGAAAACGCACTTGATGTGTAAAGTCTGTCAGAGCCAGGAGACAATTAGCCTAGCTTAGCATAAAGACAGGAAGCACTGGCAGACAGCTGGCGAGGCTCTGTCACCACCAAAGCTCATTGATTCACATGCTGCACAGTCATGTGATCCACCCACCGCAGTGAAGTGCGGCCTTCTCTTGCTGACACGCATGATGGATCCCTAAACAAGAAACAACAGTCAGTACTCACTTTTCATATCTTAATTTGGAATTTTCTGTTTACGCCCGGTATCAACATGCTAATGGACGAGGACACATTTATAGATCTGATCACTTGGACCACAGTCAGAGGGGAAAAGCTCAGGCCTCCCTCAAAAACCTCTTTCAGCTTTGTGAGGTCTTGAGTCATAAACTTTGTGTAAAGCCATCTATGACAAAGTCTGTTTTATTTGGCAAATGTTATACATGAAGTTATTTCTTTACCTAAAAATCTTTGTGTCCATTTGTCCCAGCATATCGCTGCTACGTCTACGTATTAATTTGCACACAGAGCAGGACGTGAGATCTGATTCACTTGTTACCACTAAGGATGGATGTTAACACTAAGCAGATACCTACTCCCAGCCTCACAGGTGTATGTGGTCTCCATCCAAACACACCTGGTCACACAGGGCAGGTTCACGTGACACAAATCCATCGGCACTGTGCACCTGTATCGACCGTTACACCTGACACAGAGGGACAAAACACACAGCAATATTAATGGTTATTTTCTATCATAACAGACACTTTCCAATATGAAAGAATAAACAACACTTTTAAATAATCCAAAACAAATCATATCAAATCAAAATGAAGCCTAGTCTGTTACAATGAAGAGCCGACACACTGAGGAGGTCAGGGTGACGTCAAAGTGACAGGAGCCAACCAGTGATTAGCACGAACATCTCGCCTCCTGCACTGCCTGAAGAGTAGATCTCCACCGCTTTAGTCCTTTCATTTTTTAATCATATTTCCTACCCGGTTACGTTTGTCCGTTCTCAGTTTGTCCCTGGGCAACTCGTCCGAGGAACCAGATCACCAGTGTGTCCAGATCAAAACTCAAAGTAGCAGGAATGGAAACACATCTGGAGAACCCGGAGAAAACCCACACAGGCACCGGGCGAACATACAAACTCCACACAGAAGGGCCCAGACCGGGATTCAAACCCAGAACCCTCTTGCTGTGAGGCGACAGTGCTAACCACTGCACCACACGCCGCCCCCAGCAGCAGCCCACTCTTCTGTTTGGTTCCAGGAACATTTCCTGTTGCCTCCAGCTCTCTCTCCTGAACCCACCAGCACGTTGAAACCTGGTCTTCAGAATCTGTCTTGAGTGTTACGTTGCACTTCATGAGACCCCCATGATTACTTCAAATGTAACTACTGCCATCATCCACAACCCTCACATACCCAACTTTCCTTTTGTGAGGAACAGAGTAAGCTACAACAGATGTTGGCTCTGTTCAGTCTGTGGTTTTTACCTCTCCTTCACGATGTGGAGCATGGGGGTCGAGGAGCAGAGAGGTGGCTCGGTTCGGTTTGGACGAGCGCCGTCAACACAAACCTCCGTCTCTCTGTGACTCACCTCCACGTTCTGAATGATGATCAGACGTTCACCTGAATGAACATCAAGCACAGATGAAGACAGAGGAAGGACAAAGACACAGCAGTGTTTCCTGTGTGATCACTGAAGGATTCATCAGTTGTGCTAGCAAAGGTAAGTAATCAGGGGAAAAGGGGCCCCTGGGCAAACCCTCCGTACGACACCAGAATGACACCAGACACCAGACCACAAAGAGGCTCAAAATGACAACAGAAAGAAGAAAAATTATTTGTGTGTCTTTTGTAGTTGTTTGTTTGCCGTTATTATCAGACAGCAGATGCTGGCAGACTCTCTGGCCTTGGGGCCCCTTCCACCCCTTGGGCCCCTCTGAGTCTGTGATCCATCCACGTCTGAGGCGGATGTCAGTGACTAAACTGGTGCTTCTTTGCTGGGTTTAACAGCAGCCTTACAAACACAACAAACGGTTTAGAGCATCCTGACAAACGTGTTTGACGTGACGTACGGCAGTCCAGCTTCTGTGCAAAGTTCTGCAGGTCGCAGGTCAACATCACCTCTGGAAAACACAGCAGAGGGCACGGCTCAGGGTCAAAGCATGAACGTAGAAAAAGTACAAATCGGACAGCTCGAGCGGCGTCGGGTCAGGAGAGAGCGTAGAGAAGGAAATGAGACTGTAGGATAGATGAGAAGGACACAAAGGAGGAGAGAAGAAGTCTGCTGAATAAATAGAAACACCTGAGGCAGTTTTCCTTTCTGTTGATGTGTTTTGAAGCCAACATCAGGAGTCACCTGAGGCTGAGAGTGTAATATTTACCTTGTCTGGTCATCACGCTGCAGCAGAACACCGTTAACACTGCAAACACACAGAAACATGTCAACAGCATCCGAAACACACGAATCCACCATCAGTGTGGCCCTGAGCAGGGCAGCAAACCTTCCAGCCTGAACTATTTCACAGTCCGTTCCACTGTTTCACTCTGGATTTAATAACTCTGCTGTTTATGAATGTAAATTAAAAATGGATTTCCTGCCAAATCCCTCATTTAATCCGATTACAGCACAGTTCTGATGACTCTTTATTTAACATTAACCCTGCACACCAAACTACATGTTAAATTTAGACATTTTTCCAACAGGAGTCTGGTATTGTAAAAAACCTGCTTTAACTTTTTGTCTTGATTATGATGAGAAGATACAAGACCGACCAAAACGCTGCATGTTTGTAATGTCAGCAGTTGGTCTCTTGAATTAAAATCAGCCAACGTGACACTTTATTCACTCGATATCACTGATATCAAAGAGAGAAAAGCAGCAAAAACCTGCAGATGCTTGTTGTTAGCAAAATGACTGAAATGCTTCATCAGCCAATGCAACATGTGCAGATTAATGTAAAAGTCATGTCAATGTACTCATTAACGTTTGGTCAAACTGACTTCTCTTTTTCAGTCAACATGCTGGCTTTTGATTGAAGTTTAGTTGTAATGTCAATATTTTAAAAAATAAAACATCACTGGGTTCTTCTGCGGCGTGCGATTTCAGAGTTCAGAAAGCTGACGTGTCAATTAATTATATGTAATTTGTCTCTCTCACACACACGCACGCGCACACACACACAGACAGACACAATTTTTGTGCAATATTTATTCAAGTATTTCATATTTTGCACATCCTGTAAGAAAGTGGATTTCCTCTCTCTCCAGATGTGATGGCAAACACAAAGTGTTGTATTCATGTTAGGAAGACGTGACTAAGCAGCCAGCATGGACAGGAGGTGTGCTTGCATAACATTCTTTAAATGTGCTAAAACCCCAGAAGAGCCCTTTAACTGTTGAACTGCTGCAGCTGAAGTAAAAAGTGTTGATACTCACAGGAAGCAGCGCAGAGTTTCTGTACAGTCCTCATGCTCATGGCGACCAACAGCTCGTCAGCCCTTAACAAGAAGTTTAAATAAAGTTCAGGCTGTTTGACTGGTGAGAAGCGCCAGGAGCTAAAGAGAAGGTGTGTGAATATTAATAATAATGATGATGTTTTACACTCGTTAGACCCTGAGGATGTTGGTACAACACACAACACATGCTGCTCAGTTTCTGTCTGTGACGTCAGATTCGCTGTGACCGCAGAGGTGAAGCCAAGAAACGAAAACACAAACCGGTGGTGCAGGAAGCTATAAAGAACAAGCAGAAAAATGGATTGCAGAGTACTTCATTCAGTAAAATGTCCCCTGTGACGGTTTCCCTGCAGACGTCATGTTGTGTTGGCCTTTCTGTCCGTACGGTCGTGCAGAAGAAAAACACTTTATGCATGAGTTGTGTTGACAGCTGCTGTCACAATGATGTTCACCTGCACGGCCTGTAAGACCTATCTGATGACCGGCTAACAAACATACGCACAGTCGGGTTTGGTCCAGCAGGAAGGTTTAATTCTTTACAAAACAAGAGCTCAGACAGGCAGGAAGATATATCTACACTTGTTTTTGACACAACAACTTTCAACCACTTAGAAAATATAAAGGAGCTCTGCTCACGCACTGATACACACAACCTGCACACAATCTACACTGCAACACAACAATGACTTTGAAGCCTTCAAAAGTACGTTTTTTGTTCAGAGAGATAAAGGAAGTCATGGCTTTCAAATTAAAATGTGGTTATATTTTGTCTTCAGACGTTTTAAATTCTGCAGATGTTTATTTGCCTCCTCACACGCCTGTTTAGGCTGACCAGTTGTCTTTTCATTTGGTTTGATGTTGAGTGCAGAGCCAAACAAATGACACAACAAAATAAAAAAGAGTTCATGAAACACCTACTAGGATTCTTTATCAAAACTAAAACCTTTGCAGTGATAAAATACAACATTTATAGCACAGTGTAAAGACTAAGAAAACATCAGTTTGTGTATTTTCAGTTGCGACTCGGGAAAGAACTTCACCTGTCGTTAGAACACCGCAGAGAAAAGGACGCGATTCGCACCAAGCCCCGACAAATATTGAGCTGGAATTTACACTCGCAGTTTGTTTCTGTGACACAACTTTTTCAAAGCCACAACACAGAGGAGACCATTGAAAACAGGCGCGGTTCGTTTTAGTTATTAAAAAAGCTTTTGAAACGAGAGACTTCACAGTTTCAGGGGGACACATAATCAGCAGGAAGTACTTGAAGCAAAACCTCCACCTGTCTGCGCCCGATGTCACCAGTGACATCAGGTCACATCACGTTTCTGACTTTACTGCTGAGACTTTTTATCTGCATTGCATATTTTGACACTCATCGACGGATCAGCAGCTAAACGCCTGCAGCCAGAGATCTCAGCTTCACCTGCAGCAGGTGGTGATGCCTTAACAAAACAGAACTGAGCAGAAATAAGCAGAGTAGAAATGCACCAAACAAAAACAAGTCAATTATAAGAAATTCTACTTCCCATCAGAAAGACTGAGGCCTTGGATCTCCAGGCACAGACGTATAAAGAAGACCTACAGGAGCAGGACCACTTCACTGTGCACATGCAGTCATTCTCTGTCTCTGTTTGGTTGTTTTGCATCTCTTTTAAGTCGTTCTGGGTCTCTTCATCATCCATCTGCCTCCTTTTGTAGTCATTTGAGGAACCTTCCAACAGTCACTTTGAGCAAAGCCTCAGGATGGCAGAGGCCCTCCTGACCCTGTGCCCGGTGCCCCGTCCAATAACCCATCCATGAATCAGGGTGGATTTTCCCATCAAGTGTAAAGAAGTGTATTTAGGTAAACCAGCAGCTCAAAGGCAAAGTTCAGCTCAGAAGCAGCGACAAACAGAGAGAAAAACAACTCACGACTCCATTAAAGGGTAAAAATCAGCAGCGACGGAGCTGCTGGAGCTTCTAATCCTATGTAAACAGGCTTAGTGTAAGGCAAGGAGGAAGAGGAGGAGGAGAGAGAAACAGGCTGAAGTGAACTTTAAGATGAGGTTGAGGAGGAGGGAGGAAGATGAAGAGGAGGGTAGCGATCATGAAAATGAGTAAGCAGAGGGAGGCGGACAGGCGAGGAGGAGGAGGATGCAGATGGCTGAAAGGCAGACAGCAGAATTAAAGGGATCAGACGAAGGCTGAGATGCCCAAACACACAAACTTGTTCTGAAACCCGAATCAGAAACGAGTTCTGCAGCAGGAAGCGAAAGCTTCGCTCTTCAGCAAGCTGCTCGACTTTTACCAGACCGTCGGCAGCTGTCAGTTTGTCTCCATCGACACCAACACATCACGACAACCCGCTGAAATGGTAAGCTTTCATCCCTTTGCTCTTGAAATGAAGAACGTGTGTTAAACTGGTCTTAACACCAACGGTTGAACTGTTCACATAAAGAATTCAGTTGTCTCGGGTGAAGCTGGCCTGCGGCTCCACCTGCCGTGTTGAGCCGTTGAGGGCTAATCGACGTCTCGTTCTCTTTCTCTTTGTCCCTCGCTGCTCTCTTGTGTTCATCTTGATGGTTTTAGTTGAAGTTTCTCACAGTCCTTGTGTCTCTGTCATCTCAGTGACTTAAAAAGTGACAGAGAAACACTAATTGTTTCTGCTTCCTGTTCAGCAGGACTGATTCAGCTCTGTGTGCTCTTTAAGCAGGTAATAACTAAAGCTATCGCTGTCACCCTGGGGAAACAAGCTCCATCAATGGACAGCAGAGTCGTTTAGACGTGGGACTGATGGAGCTGTTAGAGTCCACATAAACTCAACTCAACCTGTGGATGAACTGAGATTTAAATATTTGAGGCTGAAATGTCAACGCTACGTTCAGGAAACAAAATGTGGTTTCACTTCAGCTTGACTGCTATCCATGCTGACAGAAGAAAATCAACCACATTTCACATTTCAGTGGGCCTGGGTCAAAAACAAGCGTTTAATACGTGAATGTTTGGAATCGGTTTATTTCAGCGGAATCTGTATTAACCATGTGACCTTTCCTTTAGCTTCACCTAATATTACCACTGATAATGCTCAGAGAAACAACCACCCTAGACCCAAATATTTAACACTAAAACTTATTTGTCCAATGAGAGGCGCGTTCCCACAGTGTGGTGTAGAAACCAACTTCTCGTTCTTCCTCTATCTAGGACTTTCCTTCTTCGTACGCAACACAAGACCAAAAAGCTAAATGAAGCTGAGAAAGTGACAGAGCTCGAGGAAAGAGAAGTCAGCCATAAGGATAAGAAAATGTGAAGACGCGAAAGACAAAATGAAAGAAGGTTTGAGGGATGAAGAGGATGAAAAAGGTGGACAGGATGGAGGAACAGGTGGATTTCAGAGGGAGGGGGTGAAGTTGGTTGGAGGGTTTGGTTTGGCAGTGAGCTGCTGGGAGTGTTCAGCAGTCTGTGTGTGTGTGTGTGTGTGTGTGTGTGTGACATAATGTGTACATTTCATGTAGTGGTGTGAATACAAAGGCAGTTTACACTTTTGGACTGTTTATCACGGTGTGTGTGTGTGTGTGTGTGTGTGTGTGTAGTAAACTACATTCTCAGTATAGGACCAGAGGATCTTTCTGTCAGACACACAGATGAATGAGGAAGACTGAAGAGCACAACCATCCAGTAAATAAACAAAAACTTGTGAGTGGTGACTCCTGATTGGCTGACCAATTTCAGTTCCACCAAAATGCACAGAAGAGCTTCTGTCTAAATTTGGGATCTTTTTTCCAGTCTAGATTTAGACAAAAGTCACACAGGGTGCAGGTGAAATGAGCTTTTGAGTAGCTTTTCTAATCAAAATTTGGATAGAAAGTTTGTATTTTTGGGGGAAAACCAGAACTTGTACAGAACTTTGGTGAAAAATATTTCTATTCCAAAAAAGGTGATAGAACAGGAAAGCAGCTGTTATTTTTATTTATTTGGGTATATTATTAAATCTCAGCATTTTGGGACAAGTTTGGAGGTTTTAAATGCAGATTTGGACAAAATGAGCAAAAGTCCAAACTCAGAAAAAGTTGACTAAGTGGCTATTTAGAGGCAACCTGATCCAATTTGGACAAAAGACGTTGGATTTGACCAGTTTGGAATGAAGAGATTGCACTTGTTTTGCTAGACACGAAAGCAGGAGCTTTTAAAGGCAGTTTTAATACTGATTAATACTTAGGCAGAGCCTCTACTCCTTGTTGTCCAAATTTTTGGATTTCCGTCCTCCAGTCTGAGAACATCTCAAGTCATGATTTCAGTGTGAAGACAGAACGTAAAAAACTCTTCTTCTGCTCTTCACTGTGACATTAAAGCACTCAGCTGCAGTGTGAATGGAGCCGAAATGAGCAAAATTTCAAGCATAAACAGAAATCATGACACTTACTGAAGCACAGCAGGTGACTCAAAATTGATAAAAGCACTTAATAAATGATAAAGAAGAGTGAAAATGAATCTCAGTCGCTCCGTAATCAGAAGAACTGAAGGGAAAAGAGTGAAGATGTTTGTCATAAATGGATCTGTGTCATTGTGAAGATGAAACTCTTCAGTGATCCTCACTTCAGCGCTGACAAAATCCTCCTGGGTGAGAAACCAAAACTCCAAACCTTTTTCAGACAGCAACTCTGATGTGTGGGAGCCCACGTGGGATCCAAGAGGGCCCCAAATATTTTATAAGTTCCCAAACAAGAAACTGAACGATAAAATCCAACAACTGCGGTCGTTATGATTTCAGATCCAAACTTCCACCTGATCCTGCTGCTTTCAACCAGAGAGAGGAGAACACAGAAAGAAGCAATCTTTTTCTGTTTCTGCTGACGGTTTTTCCTCAAGGCAGAGATTCGGTCACCCTCCCTGCAGAGACGACCCCTCCAGGGAGCCTCGAAAACTTCACACAGCGAAGATTTGTTGCTAAGGAGGAGAAGGGAGGAACTGAATTGACCTTGAAAGGAGTTTCCTCCGTGCTGCAGGAGAAGGGGGGGGCAACAGTGTTGTGTTCAATCTGAGGGTTTGGACCCCCACCAGGGCCAAGAGGTGGCTCTAGACTGGACCCGGGCTCTTGGAGATAATAAACACTTTTTGCCTCTTAATAGAGGAACAAATCCAAAAACCAAAGGGAATATAAGTTCATGTTTGATGTCAGGGCCCGGTGCCGTGTGCCTCGTCGTCATCTGCGTCCAGTGATCCAAACAGGATGTGAACCGTGCTGTGCGTTCAACCATTCAAGCCTCCCCTGCAGACAAAAGCCCAGAGGGAAGCGGCTTGTCATTTCATTCTCAGTTCTTTTCACTGACTTCACACAATATCTGTGCTTGGGGGGATTTTGAGCTCGAAGGTTCGGGCTCCCTGCGAGGAGGTGTGACAGGAGACCTCCGACCTTGAGGAGGCCCCTGATCAGCAGGTGGCCTGAAGGGCTCTGCTGCAGCTGCTGGTAGGAACACAAACACAACAAAGATCACTTAAATGTCATCATCTTTAGAGTTGATTTAAAATGACTCTGAAAAGTAGAAACAGATTTCCAACCAGGTCCCCAGAACTCCAGGAACTCACTGTGCCAACTGGTTTGTGCTCATTTAATCAAATTATTTTAGTAGCATGCACCGCTAAAGCACAACATCACCTGACAGGCTCACTAATTGGGCAGTTCTGATGGTGTCATCCTGTAGTAATCTTGATTTCCCATGATGCACCAGACCGCTAGCATGTTTGTATAGTCGTGTTTGCCTGTGAACTGGCCGCTCCTCCTTGTAGTAAAGTGGACCTCTGAGCTGCTGTGTGAAAATAGGGGGATGGCTGATCTGACGATGGAAACCTGCTAACCAGGACAAAAGGCCGAAGTAAGATCCGGTATGACCAAAGAGGAAAGAACGAGCTGCTGTAATGTCAGCTCCAGGTTGGTACCTGGTGGTTTAACATCGACTTGCTCAACTTTATGGACGTTTCTTCTGGATGGACACTAGAGACAAAGAAGTCCTCGGGAGGTCTGACTGATATCAGTGTGAAGCCTCTGATGCAGGTGATAAGAGACTCACCTGTGGCTCTGCAGGACATCCAGCTGAATGGTGGCTCTTTGTGTGTGTTGTTGTTGGTCTGTTGTCCTGTCTGTCTCTCTCCTGCTTTCCTTCACAGCTGAGGCGAGTTGGCCGCCGACAGAGCCGTGCCTGCCGTTCGGCCGCGTGGTGAAATGCCTGCCGTTTCAGACATCAGCTGACACCGAAAACACCAGTTACTAAGCAACAGCCAGGCTGGCGGAAGACGGCGAGGTGCTGGAACCCAGCTCTTCTCGTCTCTGCAGTCAGAACGATTCAGCGCTGCCTCCGTCGCTCCTCAGTGCTCCTTCATCCAGCTCTCCTGGTCCTCCTCCTCTCTTGAAATAACATCACGCTGTTCACCTGTTTCCTCTCATCAGTCCTCTGAACAGCTTCAACAAGTCCATTAATAAAAGTTAACTTGTCCTTTTTGTCAAAATAGAACTAAAAAGTTAAAAAGGAAACATAAATGTTCTTCTCCCTTGAGAGACAGCAACCCCAACGTGCTGCCTGGCAGGCAGCTTGATGATGTGCAGGTCGTAGAAACACCTCAGAAACGTTTCTACGACCTGCACAGGTTCAACAGCAGGGCTTCACAGCTAAAGGCAGGTAACTAACCTCCAGTTGATTTCCTGTTTGTCCTCCCGTCAGTTCCCTCTTCACTTTTGGCACATTTCACCAATCAGCATAGATGCCACACATTACAATCAATGTCACATTTCCTCAAATACCAAACCTTTCTATATCAGGTGTGTTCTTTGCCCAGATGTCTGCCTGCCAGGCGGACTGAGACAACAATCAGGCAGGAAGCAGATAAAAGAACAACAAGCGCACTCCTCCCAAACAAGCTCTTTTTTCATTATTAAATGTGATCGATATGACGGCTGACAATGTCAATGAAACATTTTACTTTCACTGTTTGCACTGGCTGGGTCATTGAAGTAAATCTTGAGTTTTGGCCACTAAGTACTGAGTCAAGTCTGAAACTTTGTGTTTTGAGAGATTTCTTTGTTTGTGTTTTAAGTTTTAAGAAGGACCAATCAGTACTGAGCAGCATTTGAGTCAAACAGGATTGGTGCCGGCACAGTTTTGGCTTTGACCTGAGGATACTTTTCTTTCCGTATCTTTAACGTCACAGAGAAACACCTCAGATCTGAAGCTGTAGTTGGAGGTCGTTACGTCTCCATCTCTGGTCTCTGAAGAGCAACGAGCAACAGAGCAACGTGACTGGCTGCTGTCCCTGATGTGGGCTAAAATCCAGTGAGTTCACAAGTGACTGGTATTAAAGTCGAATTGAGAAAGTTTGATTTTGTCAGACCGAAGGCTGTAAATGTGTTGTCTCCCTGCCCTGGAGGGAGCGTTTCCAAATCAACTGTTCTGGTAACTCCTGTATTCCACCATGTGGGGGGTGTGTGCGCTCATGTTTCTGCTTCAGCGGGATCGTCACCTCAGTTTAACCTGTTGGTTGCCAGGGTTGCTGCCTCTCAAGCTGCCTGTCAGGAAATTCTGTAGTCGAAGGTGTCCTTCTCCATGTAGTCCGTCCAGGTGGAGGACGGCATGCTCCGGTAGGGGTCCAGGAGAATTCGGAAGCAGCGGACGATCAACAGGCCCAGGAAGATGAAGAGGATGAGGACGAAGACGAAGGCGGCCCTCTGCTCGAGAGTGAGGAAGGAAGCGGATGCTGAGGAGGAGGAGGAGGAGGAGGAGAAGTCCAGCTCAGAAGCAGAGAAGGTGCTACTGTAGAGGTCGTCAGCCATGTTGGGAGGGAGAACGTGGTTTAGGTGATCTTCTGTCCACAGGAGAGCATCGTCTTTGGGGTTGAAAGACCTGCAGACAAAAAACAAACACGAACTGGACTTAAAGTCAAGAATGTAGTTTGTGAGAGAGAAGGAAGAGGAGGAACAAGTAAAGGTTTAAATGTAGGAACTGACCATCAGCTGACAAATGGATGAAACCTTCCATAACCAAACCGGGGGCAGCCGTGGCTGGAGGTTGGAGAAGCGGCTTGTGATCAGAGGGTCACCCACCACCCGTTAGCCGGCTGATGTGCCCTTGAGCAAGGCACTTAACCCCCCAATATGCTCCCCGGGCGCTTGATGCTGCCCACTGCTCCTGTGTGTGTTTCACTGCATGTAATTTGCCGGGTGTTGCATGTGTGTGTTCAACTAAGGATGGGTCAAATGCAGAAGACGACAGTATATATATTTGTACATACACACACTATACTGTCAATAAAACTGATTCTTAATTGTTAATTCTTAATTACTCACAGGATCACAAGAGCAAAATTTGGTACTCGGTGACAGGCTGGCAACCTGCAGATTATGATGATGAAAGATGATGAAAGATGAAAGTGACATATTTTGTCATTGGAGGGAACTCACTCCAACGAAATTCGTGCTCTGCATTTAACCCACCCAAGTGACGTGCACACACACACAGCAAACCCGGGGCAGTGGGCGACCGCGTGCAGCGCCCGGGGAGCAGTGGGGGTTAGGTACCTTGCTCAAGGGTACCTCAGCCATGGACACCGGGACGGGGAATCGAACCAGCGATCCACCGGTTACGGGTCCGACACCCTAACCGCTGATCCACGACTGCCCCCAAAAGCTTACGGCACCTGGTATTCCCAGGCCGTCTCCCATCCAAGTACTAACCAGGCCCGACCCTGCTTAGCTTCCGAGATCGGACGAGATCGGGCGTGTTCAGGGTGGTATGGCCGTAACCCTGAACATAATTGTCATTATTAATAAATCTGATGATTATTTTCATAATTAACCAGTTAATAATTTATTCTGTAATTTTACTTTTCCCCTCCCCTCAGGCAGGCGGCTGAGGAGCATCCGGAGCAAAACCACCAGGCTCAGAAACAGCTTGTTCCCTGAAGCTGTCAGACTGCTGAACTCTAGCCATGTCCTGTAGACCCCCCACCCCCCATCCCCCATCCCTCACCCCCCATCCCTCACCCCCGACAACACAGACCTGCACTACAAACTCTTTATCTTACAAGTGCAATATTAAGGACTACTTTCCTGGACTTTCTCATACTTGCACATGCATATTTATGCTGCACATGCTAAAACTGGCTTCTTTATTTAAATGTTTATCTTTTATATTCTATTTGTATTTAGCTTATATGTTCTATTTTTATTTAGCTTCTATTTCTATTTCATTCAGTTTTTCATTTCATATTTTTATATTCTGCTTGTTGCTCTCGGGACCTGAGCTGGTATGACAGTAAAAGTTCCTTTAATCCTTGAATCCTATGAACTAAACAACAGTCAAAAACCCAAAGACTCTTCAGTCAGTCAGAAATGTCGAAGAACAGCAAGTCCTCGCTTTTAGGAGGCTGCAACCAACAAATCTTTGAAAAATGACTGAAGTGATCAATCAGTGATCAAAATGGTTCATTTTATTTTCACTGGCTCATCAATTAATCAACTAATTGTAGTTGACAGCTGACTAGGTACCGAGTTAAGCTTAATTTCTGGGTGAACGGATCTTCCAAGTTTTAATGGCTTGACCTGATGCAGTAAATTACTCGTTAAAATCAGTTCATAGTGAGTGAGAACCGACGTAAAGTTCAGACTGAAGGGGGACATCTTTATGATGGGGACAGTTTGTGTCTGCAGTACTTGCTGCAATATGTTCAGTACAGCAGAGTCATGTCATAATTAAATGTCTTCAGATTCTTTATAACTTCAGTGTTTCTTCTCATTTTGTTCTCACGCCGGCAGTCTGTGGGTGTCATTTGTTTTAAAAGAAAGCAGCTCTTCATTGGCCACCCACAAAGCCAAACTCAACTGCCTTCACATGTTGTCTTCTCATGTGTTTTTCAGTCTGTGTGGCTGTTTGTGTCCAAAACTTGAAGATCAGTCGATGTGTAATTTAGTTCTTTCACATCACCACATCCACTGCACGACGCCATAGTTTACCACGCCGGAAAGTCTCAGGGGCGGAGCTCGTGTTTGAGGATGAAACAACACGACACGTGAGAGTGAAACCTTCAGAATAAAGCAGGAACAGTCTGGGACACAGTCACAGTCTGTGTCTTTCACATCACCGTTGGATGATTTGTCTTAGTTTTGCTTCCTGGTCACATCAGCTTTGGTGATCGTCTTCTGGCCGGGTGGGGGGGGTTCAAACCAGAATACAGCCTGAAACTGACTGGGGATCAGCGAAACGGGATGGATGTGATATTGTTTTCTATTGTTTACTGAAAGCAGAAGCAACATTTTGTCCCAGCTTTGTCCCCCAACAACAGTCTGACCGAGATGTTGTCCAAGTAGCTCATGAAGTGACACAGCACTACGTCTGTTCAACTGAATGTGAAGTAGAAATCTGAAGAAGTGTGTCTCAGATCAGTTTTAACGAGCACATGGAGCCGAGTGCAGGACGTCCGTGGAGGATTTGCTGAGTCTGCACAGTTAACGTCTCTCCTCCCTCCCTCTTTAATATTTCACTGCCAGTCTTCTTCTACATTTTTATTCAGTTCAGCTTCACTTTCTGACCTTCTGCGGGAGAAAACCTGAAAGATCCAGCTCATACTTTCCTGTCGAGCCTGAGAGAAATGAATCCCTTAAACCTGCTGTTTATCATCAGTCATATTTTACAGATTAATTGGAAGCCATTTTGAGCTGTTGTAGTGGGAAAGCATACACACACACCTGAACACACACACTGCAGTATGTTTGGCCTTTTATAATGCAAGAACTGAAGTCCCAGAGTCCCTCCAGGCTCCTGCTGCTGCCTCTGAAAATGTGTGAAAACCTCCAAAAGTAATTAGATTTGATGGAGAATATGACGCTGACCTCAGAGGTGTCGCTCTCACTGTGAAGAGCATCGCGGCGAAGCGGGGCCGAAGCCTTTGAAGACGCCTCTCCGGAAAATCAAAGAAATGTAAAAAGTTCTTGTGAGAAGTTCTCAAAGCGAGCAGAGGTCAGAGCTTCATCGCTGAACTCTTCCTCACTCTGTCAAACACAAACGTGAAGAGTGCTCCTGCACGGTGTGGTGATGAAGAGCGCTTACTGACACTGACGTTAAAGGGTCACTCCGCCAATTTTACTCTTCATGACTCGTCCTCTTCTGTAAAAGCTGCTGAAAAAAGTCAAGTTTAGACACTGCTGCTTGTGTGAGATATGGAGATTCAGGCTCCGAACCTGCAGTTCCAGCAACGTCAAGCTGGGGACGACTCCACTGGTTTCAAACAGAAGTCTGATTGTATGTGAGCGTATGAGAAAATGAGTCAATGAGTAAGTGGATTTCTGACTTGAGCTAACAGATACCTGATGAGTTTATGGTCTCGGTCGCTGGTTTCAAATCTTCTTCACTACAACGTGATGCTCGTTTTGTAAATTACGCTTCCATTTGGAATCAAAGGGACCCTAAAGCGCTTTTGGGCGGGGCTACCACAGCATGTCCTCGGGCTCTCTGTCTGATCCAATCAGGATGTCCTCCCAAGCTCTACCTTCTCATCCAAACAAGGTTATAAACCAAGACAGACATTACAATGGGTTTTCACTTGTCCCTAACATGCAGACTGGAGGCGTGCAGTTTGACAGACGTGGCTGGTCAGGAGACTCTAATGAAAGACACTGACCAGTTGCATTGTGGGAAAGGAAGGCTCCAGACTTTTCTCCTCCTCTGCTGCTCACTCTCGGACAGACAACGTTTTGCCCAAAGTTTGTCTAGCTCCATAGTTTGGTCAGCTGCACAAATTCATGTCCCCCAGTGGACCTCATAACTACTGTGGATTCTGTTTTGTGGCTTTCATCACAGTTCAGATCAGAACTGGAATGCAAAGCACTGACGACACAGATGATATGTTCACTGTTGCCCTGTTTGTTTGGGCACTATTTTAAAAGTCAACAGGTATTTGATTGTTTTTAAAGTCTGGTCTCTCAGGGAGGTGCTGATGAATGGTGCAGCGCTGCCATGGTGACAGCTGCTAACCTCCATAGTCTTAGCAGTTGCCAGGCTGGGAGAGGGTAACCATGGCAACCGCAGCACACACTGCGGTCAGTGCGGTCTTGACACACACACACACACACACACACAGAGTTCACTGCCCACAGACAGCAACAGGTTCAAACAGGAAACAAAGTTAGATGAGGTGTCTGTGTGTGTGTGTGTGTGTGTGTGTGTGTGTGTGTGCGTGCATCTCTGGTTAAAGTCTCTGAGTCTGAGTTAAATTAATGACGTTGTGGTCAAGGTTACAGTCAGGCCCAGGAACAGCAACTTCTTTAAGAACATCACACATGCCATGTGTCATATATACTGCGACCTCCAGGGGGCGATGAGTGAAGCAGCTGGTTCCGAGTCACTTTGTCGCTTCATTTGAAGAACATGCCAAGATGAAAGCATCCAGCTCGTGTTATGTGCTTTCTTCACTGAACCCAACATGTGCAACAACCTGCTGGAAGCAAAACAAGACAGAACAAAAAGTCCTGCTGCAGAACAAACGGAGGAGTGAGTGTGGGCGAGGAGGAGAGCGAAGTCTCTGCAGAGCTGAGAGCGCAAACTTTAAACATTTTAAATGCCAGTTTAATCAGCCACACAACCGTGAATGTCGTTGTGTTTGTTAAGTCTCTCTCTCTCCGCGCCATGAGGTTGGCTGCGATGCGATGTTATTGTCCAACAAGTGGACAAAGAAGAGGAAGAGACAAAGCTGTTTCCACCAAACCCTCATGAGTTTTAACGTTCAGATGCTCAGATGCAGCAGAAACAGAAACAGGAAGCAGCTGCAGCAGGGAGTCAACCTGCTGCAGCTGCTGATTCGCATGCAAACAGCAGCTTGTTTCTGATCCTGAAACCAACACTGCTTCAGGCTAAGCAACCTCAGTGTGTGTGTGTGTGTGTGTGTGTGTGTGTGTGCGTGTGTGTGAGTGTCTCCTTTACGCAGGTAAAGCAGACAACGAGCTGGTGTCAGCAGGAGGTCAGAAAGACAAGTTTAAACATGTTCAACAAATTCAGCTCCTTCCAAGTGTTTCTGCGTTACAGGAAGTCAAAGCACGAGCTCACATCATCACCAGAATGTGAACAAACCGCAGTGTTGACGTTATGTCAGAGACGCCTCCGTGTTGTGTAGCATTGATATCAACTGAAGTTAGCATGCTAACCACCTGTCCTGACTGTAATACCACTTTGTACCTTTAGAGGCCCCCGTAGTTTCAGCTGGCAGATGAATACAAGTTTTTACCAAACTGAGACGATCTGAACTGATCTGAACCTTCACTCAAACCACATAAAACTTTCCGCCATCACCTTCTATTTCTGTTGCTCTTTTCTCCCTCAAGATTAATGAGTCTGAAGTTATATTTCATGAACAAGTCAGCATTTCTGCTTACACCCAGGGAAACCCTGTAGTTCAGGTAACGCTGTTGTTGAAATACCAGGTTTAATTTGACAATTTATGATAATAATAGTGTTTATACACACATTAATTATACTTTAAGCTGCAGCTCTGTTTCCTGAGTCCCATTTCCCCTTTCCTTCAGTTTCTTGAAGTTTCTGACCTTTTTATTCATTTAACAGCAGAGCAGCTTTTTGTTATTCTTGACAGATATTTGACTTAATTATTGATTATTTCCTCTGGCATTTTTACTGACAAATACGAGATGAAAACTTTGAAAATTCAGAGCCAGTGTGAGGTGGAAGCAGCCAGCAGATACCATGTGAGAGGGAAAAGATTAGGACAAAAAGACGTTGGCTGTGGATTTAAACCACTTTCTAGGCCTTGAATCCAGACAGTTTCAGGTTTTATCTGAAACACACCTGGATTATTCGTGACATCAGCACACTGCAGGTAGATGGTGTCACACTCAGGCCTACTTCAGGCCTCACATGAAGTAAAAAAACCCCACACTTTTAAAAATCAAGTTAATATACATCAGTGGTGGCGTAAAACAATACATTTAATCAAATGTTGTACTGAACTGCAGTTCCGAGGTGCTTAAATCATACTTTTTACATCACAACATTTATCTGACAGCTTTAGTTACTAGTTTACAAAATAAAGGAACACATCATCCAAAACTAGAAATGCAGTCATACTACAGCACAGCAGCATCGAAGCATTCTGCTAAACAACTGAGGAGGCTGAGGAAAATCGGTTTTAAAAAGGTCACGCCACTTAATCTATCGAAGAGAAGTTATTTAATCCGTAGCTGCAAAGCTAAAAACTGCTGGATGAGATGTGACACAAGCTTTGAGGTTTGCACACATCATCAGGTGCGTTTGAGCTTGTGCACCAGCTTCAGGTGACGTCAGTTCAACTCAAGAAGCTTCTTGGATGAGAGGCGGAATGTCTTCAAGAGTCTGTGACCAAGTCTGTGACCAATGTCTTCAAAAGTCTGTGACCAATGTCTTCAAGAGTCTGTGCCTTTAGTCAACTTCATGAAGATGTTTTGGTATTAAATGCAGCTGAAGCGATTAGTCCATTAATCAATTAATCAGTCAGTATCATATAATCAGTACTGTTTCTTAGTCAGTCCAGATGAGGGGGATGTGGTTTTCACAAGCTTGGAAGAACTAGATTTGTTTTCTGATTTGGTTACAGATTGACCAATCAGGGCGGCTGGTTAATCTCTGATGTTTTTCTGAATCCACGTTCTTCTTGTCAGAACTTTACCAACAGGTTGTAGAGATGTAAGAGGACCTGGTCATGCTTCATGTAAATCTGAAAATCAACTGAAGCTGTTAGATAAATGTAGTGAAGTACAAACTATCTCCCCTCTCAAACTTGTACTTAAGTACTGTACAAGTGTACAACTGTTGTACTGCGTCTTCATCTCAAACATTGAAACTTGCACTGAAGCTGAGATGGAATCCAGCAGCATGAAGAACAATGAATCAAACTCTGGATTATTCATCAGTGTTCTGCTCTACTGTTTTCACACAGCGGGGAAGCGTGTGTGTGTGTGTGTGCATGTGAGTGAGTGTGCGTGTGTGTGTGTGTGTGTCCTGCTTTCATGCGAGACAAAATTCCATTAGGAGATGATGTAGTTCCACAGAGTCTCCGGTTGGGAGTTGACAGCAGAGGGAAGATGCCATTTTATCCATGCAGACAATTTACTGCTCATCACATACACACAAACACACACACACACACTCACACACTCACATGTACACACACACACCTCCCTGTACTGATTGTCTCCTGTGGTTAAGGCCCTGAGAATGTGACAGAAAACAAATGAAATCATTATGATTTGTACATATTGGCTCATATTTGAAGCTGCTGTGTTTAACTGAGACACAGCTGGTTTTTCATCCTGCCACAAAGATGCATGCTGGGTAAACAAGGAGGCATTGGCTGAATCCTAATGTCCGCCGACTGAACTGATGGGCTGAGACCTCACAGACTTCAGTCGTATGTACCGTTTCCATATCATTATATTCTTGAATAGAATTTTTGGCTTTGATGAGTCAAGTAACGTTTTCATTAAGTAACCGCCTTACACATTCACAATAAGTTCTTTCTGTTTCTTTAGTCAGGAATTAGAGAAACTGCAACCTCGCGGCCATGTTGCAGTGAGCTGTGGGTTATTACATCAGTGAAGTCACGTGAAGTCTGCACCCCAACCACACTTTCTGGAAGTCTGCAGAAGGCCTTGTAGATTGGATGAAATGTGTCTTTTCATCTGCTAAAGTTTTACAAGAGAAAAAACTACCAGTTTGACATCTGAGAACAACATCACACAATGTAAGTTCAAAGGCTCACAAAGTTTCAGATGCAGAGTAAGTCAGCTGGCTAACCAACTAATGGCATCTACAGTCTGCAGCAGCTAGGAGTTGTTAGGAACCCGTAAACCCATCTTTCCATCACATGTTTGACACAGTCACACGACTCAAAGAAGACTGTGCTCACTGGAGTTATGTAGAGCAGGTGACCGGTGCACATGTGGTCAGCGTGAACACTCCCTGTTTAGTCCAAGATGTTATTAATGATTCATCATGTTTAACTCTGACCAGCAGGGGGCACTATTACATTGCTCCCCCAACCCCGTGCTTCCTGAGTAATGACTGCATATATACATATTTTCTGTTAGAAGAACTCTCAATCTTGGAACTTCTGGTTATGTAGTGGCCGCTTGAGAGGCAGTCCAGAGTGAATGGGGGCTTATGGAGTTGTAGCCCAATATCAGTTAATTTTCTTTATGTTGCTGGTATAAACAGCAGAGACAATAGATAAAGTTCCATTTGATTTGATTTTAGAGTGAAATACCTTTTTGTATCATTATTTAAGTATTTGCAGCATCCTGCGCCAGTTTACCACATTCACCATTTTGGTTTCACGCACCAATCAATCACAAGTTTGTGTTTTGTTTTAACCAGACTGCTAAGGTCTGCTGTAGCTCTCGTTAGGAAAATACATGAGGACTACAATACACAAAACCGGAACCGTGTTACTGTGGTTAACATAATGCTGTGTAAGGATTTATAACTTCATGTCATAAATCTTTAACCGACCAATCAGCATGCATTAGCAGAATGCTAACGCTTTATGGGCAAAACTGTCTGCCCTGCAAGAAATGGTTTTTGAAAAAGAGTTTTTTTTAATATTTTTTATAAATGTATATATATATATATATATATATATATATATATATATATATCTGTATGTATATATATATGTATATACACACATATATATATATATATATATCTTTTTGCATGCTTTGCACCCTCTATATTCTGTTGGCTTCTGTAACACTGCAATTTCCCATTTATGGGACCAATACACAGGATCAGTGTGTATATATGTGTGTGTGTGTGTGTGTGTGTGTGCTGTATTTTCTCCTGTCTGTCAGAGTGTATGTTTGTTCTTCCACTGTGGAGAACGTATCTTCATATTTTTGTATCCTGAGTGTGAGTATAGTGTTTATTAAAGTGTGTGTGATTTTCTTCCTTACAGTGAAATCTGTCAGTTCCCTCTCTATCTCTCTCTCACACACACACACACACACACACACCTATCTGCATGTGAAAATATGTAAATATGCGTGCGCGCGCGTGTGTGTGTGATGCAGTTGTGAATAACAACAACCTTCACAGTTCTGCTGGAGGCTGAAACAAGAAAACTGCTGGAACATCACACACACACACACACACACACACACACACACACGAACACGTGCTGCCATATGTTCTGTCACAGAGGGTGAACCAGGCTCCGCGGCTTCAGACTGATCATAATGGTCGTCATACTCGACAGTTGCTGGTTTTATCTTGTGATGTGAATTTTCTTCTCTCCTCTTGCTGATTGGAACAAATTAAGTGTGCTGGTGATGCTAACCAATGGGAACGCAGTGTCAGTAAACATGAGAAGTGAGAAAGGAATGATGTTGTTGAATTGTCTTTTGTTTTTTAGCTTGTAATGAATATCACAATCTGAAGGGGGCGCTAGTTTCTAGACTTAGATTAATTTCCTGAAGACTTATCCCAACTATAATCCCCATTAATGAATATTATTATTAGGATTATATAATCCATAGCTGGGACTCTGCTCTGTCCTCGTAAGGCAGGTGTCCTCACAACGTCACCATGTGAACAGATTTATGTCCCCACAACACACCACACCAACTTAATTCCAGCATTTGGCTGCTTCACCACTACCTGATGGTGTCATAGAGTAATTAGCATATCAAACACAGTGTGTGTGTGTGTGTGTGTGTGTGTGTGTGAGGATCACAGCTCTCTGGATTAGATGAGTGTGAGGCTGAAAGCTGCTATGATTTGTCGGTAGACTCTGTGGGAGTCGACACATGAACTTTGTTCTTCTCCGTCGGGAAAAGTCAGATTTGTCGCCTTCTGTTTCTGACAAATGAGCACTAAATGCTGTCAAGGTGTGTGTGTGCGTGTGTGTGTCAGTATTAGCGCAGCGACTGAAGCCTTGGCTGCAGAGGAACATGGCTGCTGTGTGGATGTCTGTGGCTTTGTGGAACTCTCAGCCTCAGGTTGGCTGACAGGAGCTTCACATGTTGTTCATGAGGTCTGTTATCCAGCATACTCGCCATTCATTGTATTCATTCTAATGCAACAATAGGAAGGAGTTCAACCTGATCACATGAACAAAATTCTGTGCTCTTTGTGTTCTCCTGTAGAATAAATACTGTACTTGTTATTTTCGCTTGTTATCGCTGAGTCTGAGTCAGAGATAGAACTGATCGCCAATCAAAGACAGTCTGAAGGTTTCGTGTTGACACTGGAAGAGAGTTTGATATTTTTATTATTTAAAAATATAAACAGAATTTTTCATTGCATGATGAAAATTTCTTTGTTCGCAAAGTTCAGTGAATCTCATTGTAATGAATTTATTCACCATGAAATGTTTGTGTTTTAAAAACAAGGCAGGATTTAAAACAGAAATGTTGCTTTAGCAGCAGGATGAGAATATAGCATTCAGCTGACACACAACATGCAGACACTCTGAAGAACACACACACACACACACACACTCGCTCACACACTCTCACAGCTCCTCCCTCTCTGCAGGGAGGTGGACAAGCGGCACTGAGCTACAATCTGTTTGACAGATGACTCTGTGTGTGTGTAGTATTAGGCTCATCATCATCATCATCATCATCAGGTTGCGTAAGTGTTGCTATTCATCGCCATTACCTCCTTGTTACTGTCAGCTGTAATTGTGTCTGTATCTACATGTGAGTGTATGTGTGTGTTTGTGTGTGTGTTGGCGTCCAGCTCACTCACATCACATTGACAGCAGTGCAGATCAATTACAGCCAAAGATCAGAAGAGACAAGCGCAGATCAATAATCATTACGAAGTGCCTGCGTGTGTGTGTGTTTACTGAGGTCATACGTTAGCAGAAGAGGAGAAGAAGAAAGATCACTTCCGAAACAGAACTTGTGAGTGTTCACCTCAACGACACAAAGTGGTTGTCATGTGTTGTCATCTGCTGATTGCTGAATCACCGTCCAAACTCACGTGATGAATGATGGATAATTAGTAAAATACTTAATAAATAATTGGTATAATAGCACGCTAACATCAGTGAATCATCAGTCATCAAAACGTGCGGCTGAGGCCGATGTGAACGTCTTCAGCTCTGCAGGTAACTGATCATAAACCAAAGTGTTTATGATCAGATCGCAGAGTTACTGAAGTCCATCCTGAGGAGCAGGACTGTCTGAGGATCACAGAGCTCCCGATACGACGGCGAGACAGCAGGCCTGGGTGGAACCGTAAGACGCCCTGAATGTGGGCGGAGCCGCTTTCAGAGACCCTGTTGACTGAAGAACTGAAGCGCGCGCACACACACACACACACACACCCACGCACACACATATTGAAATGTGAGTCAGATTCGTTATGTGTGAACGAACTTCCTGACAGCGGACGCGTCGATCTGAGCTGCCGTCTGTACAACAGCAACACAACGCTGTGAGCACCTGACAGCTTGTCGATAAGTCATCTCGGCAGGTGGACACTGGCGGCTGAGAGATTATCACCAACCACAGCAGAAAAGAGAGAGAGGAGATGAAACTGAAAGTTTTTTGGCTGACTTCCTCTGCATTTGTTTATTTTTAGTCAAATATTCTCCATTAAAATCAACCCAAAGACAAAGTTAGCAGCTGTTAGAAGTAGCTCTCGTTAGCTGACCCTGTTAGCAGCTCCTGTTAGCAGCTCTCATTAGCAGCTCCTGTTAGCAGCTCCTGTTAGCTGACCCTGTTAGCAGCTCCTGTTAGCAGCTCCTGTTAGCTGCCCCATTAGCTGCCCCTGTTAGCAGCTCTCATTAGCAGCTCCTGTTAGCTGACCCTGTTAGCAGCTCCTGTTAGCAGCTCCTGTTAGCTGCCCCGTTAGCAGCTCTCATTAGCAGCTCCTGTTAGCAGCTCCTGTTAGCTGACCCTGTTAGCAGCTCCTGTTAGCAGCTCCTGTTAGCAGCTCCTGTTAGCTGCCCCGTTAGCAGCTCCTGTTAGCTGACCCTGTTAGCAGTGTAACCATGGATGATCACTGATCACTTTGGTACAGACGACAATGATGATTTCCAGCAGGTTCTTCTTCTGTGCTCATGATCAATGAGAACTTGTGGTCTCAACACACTCATCTGAGCTCAGACGCCCGCTTCAGACGTGTGTGTGAAGTGTGTGCTCACACCTTTTTGTAGCTTAGTGGCTACAGTGAGTGTTTTAGCTTGAAAAGAGTTTAGTCATTTATCAGTCTTTTATAAACTCATCAGTAGAGTTTGATGTTCTTTGAAAGGAAACATTTTTCGGTATCACATGTCTTTGTTCCTGCAGGTTATTTCCAGTCTGGTTGTTGTCTGATTGGTTTAATTTCAGCTGATGTTGTTGAATCTTCTTGTTTTCTGTCTCACACTTCATCTCCCTATAATTACTTTCTGTGTGTCTCATCTTCCTGTTTGATGAAATCTGTTGACCTGATATGAGGAGGTGTCGGACTGTCGCCGCCTCTCCTCAATCCTCCGCTGTTCTCTAATTTTTTCTCAGCTTTCACACTTCTTTTCCTCTGTTTTATTGTTAGTTCTATTTCGGGTTGTTGTCGATTCTCTGCTGTTGAAACTGATTCCAGGCCTCATGTAAATTTACACTCAAATAGTGAATCGTCTTTGCTCTGATCGGGCCTTGAACATGAGCATGTGGTTTGCAGTATTAGAAGAAGAAGAAGAAGAAGCAGGTCTCACTGAAATGAGGATCACTGGATGTGCACACACTCAACAGCAAACACACTGGACCGGTGAAGATGAACATAGTCTTAAAGTTTGTCCTACAGAGGCTGCTGTACAGCAGCTGGATGTAAACAGGAGGAAACCAAAGAATGAAACAGTCAAACCGAGCTCCTTGCCTGCAGTCCAGACCACACCCACCTGTACACACCTCTGACTGTGTGACAGCTTAATTTAATACTGAGACTGAGGAACTGATGTGAAAGTAGAAAGTGTGACAAGATGTCCTACAAATACCTCAGAACTGTACCCGAGTACCTCGATACGGACCATCTCTGTTGGGTTTAGTGCTGCAGTGAAAGGATTTCATTCACTTGTGCAGCAGCTTGATGGGATTAATTACTGTTTGTACTTTTCTCTCCACTGCTGATTATTTCTATACTGTCAGTGTCTCATCACTGAACTCAGATCAGTTGGCCACAAATCTAAATATAAATGAAGTTAAAACAGGACAGTGTGGATATAAATACCTTCAGTCTGAATGTCAGGTTGGTACTGAGCGCGTGCAGACTGACAGTTGGCAGGTTTCTGTGACCTCTGACACGTTTTCATGTTGTGACAGCAGGAAGTTCTCTGACATCACAAATGTCAGCTGGGCCATAAATCATCTGATAACACCTACGAGCTGGATGATGACTTTGAACGTGCTGAGTCATCTCTGCTTCACAGGAACAGTTGAACACTTTTCCTCCAATAGATGCTAATCAGGCCCTGGTTAGCATAGCTTAGCATGAAGACCGGGAGCAGGTGGAAAGGCTAGCCTGACGTTACGCCACAGTTGTTTTCTTTGGTGTCGAAGACAATCAGGTGCTGTAGAGAGGGTTATGTTGTGGTGTTATTGCATGTTCTCTGTGTGAAAATGGCTACTGGAGGTCAGTGATTATAGACAACATTAGTAAGCAAAAGTGCCATAAAAATCCACAATTTGAATGATCACTTGAGATCTTGAATCTAAAACAGCCCACAGGTCTGTCACTAATCAATATTCTTTCATCATGATTCAATGAAACTACCGACTGTATGTAAAGATGGTAAAGTGAAGCCAAAACACCTGGGCGGCCCCCTAGTGGCTGGCTGCAGTACTGCTCATCAACCCTTTTCACCTGAGGATGACACTAAAGGAAAAGGCAGAAGATCACCTACAGCTATGAGGGTTCATCCTGAGTGTCTGAGCCACGTTTCATCATCAGACAGACAGACAGACAGGCAGGCAGGCAGGCAGGCAGGCAGGCAGACAGGCAGGCAGACAGGCAGACAGACAGACAGGCAGACAGACAGGCAGACAGACAGACAGGTAGCCAGACAGGCAGGCGGACACTCATTAACATCCATTAAGCTGCTGGTGAAGCTAAAACACGTTTAAACCGCTGTGATTGACACGCTGTATGTTCACACAGCGACATCATGGCGGGTCACGTTGATCAGGCCACGCCCCTCAATCAACACATCACAGCAGAAATCAGCGGCTGGGTTTCATTTCATTTGTCCTGAAACCCTGGAGACCACGACAGGCATTACTGAGGTCAGTACTGCAGAGTCACAGACGGTCGGTCGGTCTTTTCGATTGTTTACATTTGTAAACCACAGGGTTGTGTGAATGTAAACGCCATGTTTACAGCAGGAATACAACGTCACTCTGGTCTGAACACTTTTGAAATGTTATCACGCGACACTTGAACCCATTTAGATGATAAAGTTTAAAGCGCGTGCAGAAATCCTGGATGACAACACACACGTCAAACCACGAGAAACAAGCGCTGAGTCGGGGGAAGCTGCTCAGGATTTCCTCAGCACACAAAGGGCCGAGCTGAAACACAGCAGGCTTCTCTTCTGTGACCCTTCACATTTGTATTGTCCCGACCTCTGGGCGTGGAGCCCCTGCTCTTCATCTCGCCATTCAGTTTTTGCTTTAGTGAAATCCAAAATCCAAAAATCAATCACTTATCAGTCTCTCCAGACCCAACGTGCTCCTCTAGTTCAGCACAGAAACTGACAATGAGACATGACAGACCTGTTGACAACATGTCGGGGTGTGGGGGGGCTCACGCATTAACTAACATGAGAGCATCACAGTTTCCTGCGTGTTAACCGGCTGCAGACGCCATCACACGCCCAGAGGTCTACGACACTGCTCACCTCCCCTGCACCACCCTGAACCCCACAGCGAGGCCCCGCAGGACGCCTGACAGACAGGATTCAGGTAGAACACGAAACTGGAATGAGAGGGGAAGTTGGGACTCACCCTCAGCGGAGGCAGTGGCGCCGTCAGGGTCAGTTCCTGCACTCCAACTCTTTCCTGGAGGAACAAGTTGTCACCATCCCGTTGTTTCCTCTCCAGGGGTGGAGGCAGAACGGGTAGAACGTAGCCGTCTGGTTGGATGCTTCTTTATTTTGTTGGTTTTATTTTGGCTGCGGCTCAGCTCGCGCCGCCGCACCTTCTCTCTCCTCTCTGCCTTCGACTGTGAGGAGGATGATGCTGGTGCTGGCTGTGTCTCGTTGCCCGTGGCAACCAGTTGCTATAGCGATGGTCCAGAGCTCATTGGGAGACGGAGGTGATGATGGAGACGGGGAGGTGGGGAGTCCGGGGTGGGGGTGGGGGGGCTGTGGAGGAACAGAGAGGAGTTTGTTTACATGGAAGTTACTGAAGAACAGATCAGCTGGAGCGTGTGTGTGTGTGTGTGTGTGTGTGTGTGTGTGTGAGAACATGATTTCTGTTTGTGTTGTTTTGCTACGTGAAACAGACGTGATGTTAATTCATGGACAGATTTTGAAGTCCTTTATGGTCATGTAGTTTTATCAGACAAACAGCAGCAGATTGTACATTTGCCTGGGACTATTTTCAGCAGCGGATGAATCCACGTGTGCTGCTGTAGTGGGTGTCGGTGGCAGCAGGACGGTGTGTGTGGGACTGATTCAGAATAAACTACAGCGTGTGTGTTGGTGGTGATGAAGGAGCTACACTGATGTGTTTTCACAAAGTACAAAGCAACCTGTTGGCGCCCCCTGGTGGTTAGCCTGTGTCCCTGTTTCTAAATGACCTCAGACCACTTTACTGTCACTGACCAACATACACACTCACTTTATTACTTGTGGTGCGATACAATTGGCTTGTAGTGTAAACAGCTCTGTGTCCTCTGATTCTCATTGGAGCAACTTGAATTGTTTTTGTGCTGAAAGGAAAGATGTAATCACTGCAAACCTGAAATTATCCCAAACATGCACATGCCAACTCTCACAGTGTGTGTGTGTGTGTGTGTATCCTGACACACAGCTGTGTTGTCACAGGATGTTAACGTTAACGGCTGCAGTCGTGGCTGATGGAGGCGTCGCCGCAGCAGCTGCAACACGAGCTGAGGAAATCACAGTAATCATTTGCATGATGACAAAGAGTGAAGGTCTCATCCTCCTCCTCCTCAGGATGGAAGACTCGGACTGACTGAGGAGAACTGAAACATGTTCAGAAGAGACCAAAAGGTTTTGCCGCAGCAGTTTGATAAACACAAATCAGAACTATTGGCTGCCAGTTTTCGTTCCATTTGAGCTCATATCCATTTATTGCAACGTTTCTTTGGTCCCTTTGAATCCCGTCCGGCCTGTTTACTTCACTGTGCACACAAACACGAAGTGCAGTTCTCCCTTTCATCCTCCAGATGTCAGCGTTGCCTCAGTGTGTGAACACACATGAAACAAACTGACAAGTTCTGTCGGGGCAAAATATCTTCCCTCAGACTTAAAGATCTGATAAACGACTCAGCGACAACTCAGGTATTACCTGAATGTTTTCAAAAGTTGTTGTTTTCAAAAGCTGTTTGACACCACATGTAAAAATGTGGTGTCAAACAGGAAGTGTGATGTCGCTGCAAAAATCTTCACGTTGACATGAATGAGTGAGTGAAACACAATGAGCAGATCAGTTTGGAGGTTCCAGTTTGGGAATCACGTTATTTTTATTGTTGGCAAGAGCAGAGTTACACTTCATGTAACATGACAACAAAGATGTTCAGCTGAGAGGAAGACAAGTGTAATAATAATCAGTGTGTGTGTGTGTGTGTGTGTGGCTCTATTCTCTGTTCCAGGGTATTTGAAGCTGACACCACTGGGGGGCGCTGTTGATCTTTCACTGTTTCCACAGGCAGGAAAGAAAGCTGCAAACTGCTCACAATAAGGATAAATGATTTGCACACATTGGAGGAACATCACAGTTTACATTTAGTAAAGTTCACATTTTTTACTTCATTAGTACCTTGCTGTACGTGAAAGAGTGCAGCTGAAACGATTCGCCAAAGAATCACTTATTTCATTTTCAATAACAGAAGTTTGCACTGTTGGTTGGACCAAACAATCAGTGGATTCATGGAGAAAATGGAGTCACAGTTAGCTGATCTGAGGTCAGGCAGGACAGAAATATAAAGTAACAAAAACAACTAAAGTAAAGTTGGCATCTGAGTCTATCAGCTCGTTTTCATGTTTTTTGCTGACACCGAAGTCCACCGAGTGTGTCCTCATGCAAGGTCATGCTGGAGCACTTTGTCTCACAGCACTGAAGCTTATTCAGGACACACGCGGACTCACGTGTGCTTCAGCTTCAGCTTCAGCATCATTCAGCATCATTCAGCATCCATTCACACTGAATGGTGAAGCTGCCACTCTGACCTGCCAGAGTCAGCGTGAGAGTGAGGACAGCGAACTGCAGAAGTCGTCTCGTGTTTGAGGATATGGGAATGTGGACAATGGAGGGAGGGACTGAGAGACATGGGGACAGAGAGGCCTGGTCAGGTGTCCACGTGAGACATTTGTGTCCCAGGCAGCACAAACAAAAGAGTCAAGTTTTCACAGTTTAGAGAAACAGTTTGTGTTAATCTGAGCCCAAACAAAGCCGTGAAATCTAAAGTGACTTTTATCATCTACCTCGAAAGCTGGAAACTTAAAAAACAAAAGCCTCTCCTACAAACATGCCATCAGCTCTGCCTTCCTTCTTCTGTCCTCCGTCAGTCGTTCGTCTGTCTGTTCACTCAGATCATTCAAAAGAAAGGTCTGTGAAGCTGCCACCAGCGAACGTTTTCACTGGAAAGGTGACTTACAGCAGCTCAGATTGTGCTGAGCAGATGGGCTTTCACAGTGTCGGTGCCGAGCTCAAACAAGGAACTGAAAATACATTTAATCTCAAGGCCAAATCATTTGGCGCCACCTGGTGGTGAATTGGGGAATGTTGGGTTCTCTGTATTACAACTTAATTAAAGAGTTTGGTCTGGACCTGCTCTGATTGGAAAGTGTCATGAGATAACCTTTGTTGTGAATTGGCGCCATATAAATAAACTGAATTGAAGTGATTGAACTGAACTGAAGACCTACGCCGTCACAGACAACACAGAATGCCTTGAAGTAGCTTTTAAAACCCTTTCTAGATGTTTGATGGTTTTAACAGAGTAGAAAACAGTTGTTTGGTGGGGGTGAACGTAGCCTGTGGCTGTCAGGAGGTTTCAGATGTCGTGTCGTGGCAGAGCTAAGAGCGGGAGCCTTTGTATTTCTTCACGCGCTCACATGTAATTTGCAACACGCTATCAGAATGTAGCGCACACAGGTTAGCCTGCAAATTTTATTTATTGGCCGAAAGGCCAAAATGCAGAAGCTAAAACTAAAGTGACCCACATTCCTGGTCAGATGGCGTGTTGTGACTTCACGCCTCACGGCTGAGGATCAGGGGGGTGGAGTCTTTAGACCCCAAACATAAACAGACCACCGACTGCTGGTCAGACCCTGAACACATCAGATAGGTCTGACAAGCTGACAAGGAATCTAGATTTTTTAACTTTATTAACATTTGACCAAAATGTTCTCAATAAAGTTGATGCATGTGAGTCAAATACTCGTTTCAACTGCGTTTGTGTCCGAAATGCCGCAATAAACAACAATAAACACTAAACAAGTTATTATTAAGATAATAAGATATGATGGTGTGTATGTGTGTGAGTGTGTGTGTGAGAGTGTGTGTGTGTGAGAGTGTGTGAGTGTGTGAGAGTGTGTGAGAGTGTGTGTGTGTGAGTGTGTGTGTGTGTGTGTGTGTGTGTGTGCTGACTGAGTCATAAAATCAGACCTCATGTTGATTGTTCTGAGCCACAAGATGGTCTCTTAGCAATCTAATCAATTAACAGACACAAACACACACACACACACACACACACACTTTTTGTTTCCATGGTCACCTTCATGCTACATGTGACACCTGTCACCTCCTCTCTGAGTTGAGGACGTCCAACATGGCTGCCACATCTGCTCGTCAGCGTCAGCTCCTGAAGCTCCAGGAAGCCTTCGCCATCACAGATCTGCTTTAATATTTCATCTGCGTTTAAGGTGGAAGATGAGTGCGAACGGAAGCGGGAGGGGGTTGGCGAGGAGACGCCTGCTTCCTCCCTCCAACGTTTTGGAAGGATAAGAGAAGGAAGACGAGGACTTTCCGTTCGAATGTCCCAGTTTTTGCTTGGTTGTGCTAAGCGGTTTTGAAGCTCCGCAGCAGAGAAAAGGAGTCTCTGCTGCTGCTGAGAGCAGATATTTGAAGTGAAGTCGGTTTTATTGGGGGGGATTTCAGAGGCTTTTGTCGGGCGAGCAGAGCGATGGAGTCGCGGCCTGCTTCAGAAAAGAAAGAAAGAAAGAACTCAGCTCGGCTTCTTAATCACCAGTAATCCCTCCATTCTCCTCCACATGCTGCTGTGGTGCTGCAGCTGTGTGAAAACTAAATTTACTGAAGCCAACTTTAGCTTTTCCACTGATTTGTGTATGTGACTGTAGCTGCTGGGTTAAAGAGGAGGAGAGAAGGGATTAAAGCAGGAGAACAGATCGTCTGTCTGTCTCTTTTTTATTTGACAGAAATAAGAAAGCTCCTCCACTTGATTCAGGGCAGGAAGTATAATAAAGGATCACGTCAGGTGGCTCGAGTGTTGTGCTTCCTGTCAGCGTCAAACACGGCGCTCTTAGTTTCTGTCACTGTTCGCTCTGAGTTTTTATAAAGTCTTTTAGCCTCTTTTTCCCCTCCGATCCTGGTTTCTCTGTTAAAGTTTTGTTCCTGTGTTATGCTGTTAATACTACAAACTGTAGCTTGGCAGGGACACTAACATACAACAACAAAGTGTTGAAATAGTATATTTATACTGCTGAATTTATTGAGATGTAAACGTACATTATGTGGCTTCATCCTCTGTGTGTCGGCAGGCCTGGACAAGGTGAGTGAGACAACGCGACCTTCTCTGCTCTTTATCAGGAGTGTTTCTGTTTCTTCATTTTCAAGCAGCACTTAGAGTCTGAAGTGAAGCTGCTGTGATGCAGTGAAGATCACGATCAAGAGTAATTCAGACGCATTTCAGACCAAAGCAAACTCAGACATCATAAAAGCCTTCAAGAGTCTTTGAGTTTTGCATTTCAAGCCTTTTTTCCATGACACAACAACAAGCAAGCAGGTGGAGGAAGTTCAAGGATACTTCCTGCACACCTGATCAGTTTCCGGGCTTGATCACGGCAACAACAAGTCCATTAATTTATTTGTAAAAAGGGAAGTTAGCAGCCTAAAATGTTTTGAGAGAGACAAACTTTATTGATCCCACAGCAGAAAGCAAAAGTGTGAAAAATAGTTTCAAAAATATGAAGAGTTTATAAATTAACAGTTTTAAAATAAACACAGTACAATATACAGCCATATGCCAGTCCTCCTAAGGGAGGAAAAGAGGACCAGACTGTTGAGCTGTACAGTCTAACTGCAGTGGGAATGAAGGAGCTGCTGTAGCTCCTTCCTACACTGAGGGTGTAGCAGTCTGCCGCTGAAGGAGCTGCTCAGGGTGAAGAGGTGTAGAGGGTGAAGAGGACAGGTGAGAGCACTGTTCCCTGGGGCCCCCGTGCTGCAGACCACCACCTCAGACACACAGTTACGCAGTCTCACATACTGTGGCCTGTTGGTGAGGTAGTCGATGATCCAGGCAGCCAAATGTCCGTCCACTCCTGCTCTCTCCAGCTTCCCCCTCAGCAGCACCGGTTGAATTGTGTTGAATGTGCCTTTCCGCTTACCACATTCCTCCACTCTCTGGTCAACACTAACCAGTTTGAATCCATCCAGAGAAACCACAGAGTCTGGTACCAGTCCATTCAGCCAGGCCTCAGTAAAACACATCAGGCTGCACTTCCTGTACACCCTCTGCAGCCGGATCAGAGCCATAAGCTTCACATCACATTTCAATCACATTTTAAAAGAAGAACATCAGATTTAATCAAGGAAGGTTCAAGTTGCCTCAAATGGTTTGATACTGAGGGAAATAAAAACAAGATCATTTTGAAAACTAAAAACTCAGTAGGGAACCTTCCTTGGAAGAATTCAGACTGGACTCAGTCCGAAGTGCCATTGAAGCTCATCCATTTCTTTGAATGCAGGTTGTTTTTTGGTTCAAATGTTTGTGACTTTCTATGGGGATGTTTTTAGCTTACATATTTTTGTTTTCATATTGAGTTTCTTAGACCGTGTCAAAGTTTGCTGAAGTGTTCACACTGCAGGTTTTGTTTAATGAGGTAAAGTGGGACAAAGCAGAGACAGTTCACCTCCTCTGTTATTCTCTGTCTGCCATCAGGAAAACAAGTGGGTGTATTTATGGCTTCGGTACTCCTGGTGGGATTTGAACCACCACAGTGTTAGAGGGAATTCAACCACGTTACCGTGTGTTTGTGAACCTGTGAGTGGAGATGTGATTTGACGTCCTCTGAGCTTAGCATATATGAGCAGTATGTAAATGTGAAGAGGAGCAGCTGGGCTCAGACAGCTGCTGAAGGTGACTCCTCATCTCGTTAATGGACTAATGAAAGGAGACGAAGAAAGAAAAGGCAAAAACAGACAGACTTTGGTGTCACATTTTTCTCATTGATTGAGATTCTCATCATCCAGCTCATATTCTGGTCATAAGCAAGGTGTCTGGACTTCACAAGTCCAGACACCTTGCTTTAACTCTTTGATGGAATATGACTGAAAGCAAGGGAAAGCTGCTAGTCCAGCTTAATCAAAGGACATGAAGTCAAGCAGCTTCAAGTCTGTTCAGTTTACATGTTGTATTTACATGTAGTCAGTTCGAACATACGTGATCTGGGTGTTCTTGACTAGAGCATCGAAGCTAACTCTAAACCAGAAGCTAATGCTAAGCTATCTGGAACTGAAGATCAAGCTTAGCATTAGAGTGTGTGAACACTCCCAAGTTGCAATATTATGGTGTGAATAAACCAACTGAAGCTAATCCGAAGCAAAGTGGACCTGGACGCTAACTTCAAACAAATTTTATTGAACAAGGACTTTTTATATTATTGCATCACTTTACATTCAGGCCTTTACCTTGTGGTTTTTACATACAGTGTTACAACTTTAAAGCAGCTATTGTTACACACAACAAACAACACAGCATGTTAATCAGTGAGCTTTGGATGTGCTGATAGGGGCAGTTTGCTATTGGAAAGAGTCAGGCTAGCTGTTTCCCCATGTCTTTATGCTAAGCTATGCTAACCGACGATTGGCTTTACCTTCATATTTGGTCACATGAATGTGGCATCAATCAGAACATCTAAACCCAGACAGAAAGTTAACAGTCACTGTTTACTTCTATAAATGTAATTTTTTTCAAAAAAATATTAATTGTTAATTATAACAGCAATCAGTCAGAACACACACACACAGTGTACCCCCGCTAGCTCAGAGGTGTGTGTTTAAGGGCCTCCCCTCCCAGGAGGAGTGTGGGAAGTCAGTTATCTTAATGAGTCCTGCTGAGTGGTCTGAGCCTCGTTAGCATGATGAGCTCATATGCACATGATTAATGAGCGGCCTCCTTTGACTTCCTGTCAGTGTCTTTATGGCAGTTCAGGTGTGACAGGTTCTACTGGAGAAAAGGTTATCAATATGACAAAACAACTGACACAACATCAAACCGTAAATGTCAGGGTCGCGTTGCTGATGCAGAGGGTGAACTCCAGATGCAGAGTCAAACAGAGAGGGAGGCAGGCAGTCGTCTTCTTAATTCTTCAACAAACTCAAAAAATCTCACACTTACTGTGGAATGGGATCATGGACAAACCGTGGCGACAAAACACGGCATGACGAAACAAAACATTTCCTGACACGAACACGAGGCAGAGACAAATATCCAGACAAGAAAAAGACAAGGTAACGACACAGGTGAAACACATTAAGGAGAAGCAATCAGGACAACTAAAGCAAAGCTACATGAAACAGAGACACACAGAGGAAGTGACGCTTTCAAAATAAAACAAAAACCTGGAACATAACACATGGAAACAAGACAAGATAAGAAAGTTACTTTATTAATCCCAAGCTAACCCTGGGCTGCATCAAGCAACCCACTGGGGGTTAAGTGTCTTGCTCAAGGGCACATCAGCCAGCTAATGGGGGGTGGGGACATTATCACTCCACCACACTCAAATTTTTCCTGCCCGTCCGGTGGGGGAATCAAACCAGCGACCTTCCGATCACAAGCCGCTTCTCCAACCTCTAGGCCACGGCTGCATGACATGAGGACTAGAAATCAAAAGACAAGACACAACCAAAACTAACACGGCCTGACAGTAAAATCCAAAAGCTACATAGAGATAACAATGTGGTGCCATCATGATCTCAAAATAAATAATACATTGTTTTTTAATGTCACTAAGATTCTGTAACTATTGACATTATGATGGTAAATGAACACAAAGTGATGCCATTGTGGCAACATGGCGGTCCCATGTGGTCATGGGAAAATAAGTACTGGTATAATGACGCAAACATCTGAGGTGATATTGACTTTGTACCAACAGTATGACATCATTTCTAATCTCATGTAAAAAAAAAAAAAAGTAAAAACAAGCTCACATGAAGGTTGATCATTCAGAAAGCTTTACAAACCTAAACTGTTTTGTCTTGTCCACATCATCAGCTCCTTTTACTCATAATGACTGAACATGTGAACGTTAAACTCTGTGGTTTCAGATCGTGGGTGACACACAGTGTTGAGAATTGATCTGTCTGCTTCCTCTCAGTATTTAAATCAGACTAACTTTAGCATGTGTTTGTGAACATCAGCGTGACAAACACAGAAGCAGAGACGTGTCAACAGCTCACGTTACTCCTCGTGAAGCACATCAGTCTGGTAATCTGCTTGTCACGATGCTGACATGTGCTGCTCTAAAGAAGAACGGTGAGTCTTCAGATAAATATGTCTTTTTATTAATACGGAACTTTACTTTCCTTATTCACAAGCAGCAAAAGCAACAAGTTAATAATTCTCACTTTAGGACTTCATGACTGATTTTTCTTCAATTAAAACAATCTGGAAATTTTGTGGATGTACATTAATTATTCTTGTTTCTAATATAGTTTGTCTGGTTTCAGGATTTTTCTAGTATGCACTAAAATCAAGGCTGTAGTTTAGATAATAACTGAATCGTGCAAACATTCCTTTGCTCTACCTTCTCATATGTGAGGATTTCTTTCTTTGACGTTATGGGAGTGATGTGAGTTCGAGGATCCTGGCAGGTGAGTTTTCTTTGGTTGGAGTTAAGTGTTGTGTGCACAGACATGAGAATGGTGTTCTCATCTCTCAGCAAGAAGGTGAAGAAGCGCATTTCCCAAACTGTCAAACTTAAAGGGATGAAGCGATGGTGTGTAACGTGTTGTCGTCTTTTTACAGATTTACAACCTCAGACAACATTAGCAGCAGCAAATCTCCACGTCACAGTAACTCACCGGCAAGAAACCTAAAGATCAGCACACCAGCAATGGGAAGTTCGTCCTGGTACTTAACACAGAGACTTCTTGTCTTACTTCTGTGTCATCTTAATCCTTCAGTTTCTTATTCACTAAAAAACTGCACCATCGATTATTCTGAGGACGTCTTGGCTGGTATTTCATTGGACTGCTCAAACCGTAAACTCGTCACTATCCCCGAAGACATCCCCAGAAATGCAGTAACAGTGAAACTCCACACCAATCTGATTGAACGGATTAACAGGGATGATTTTGTTAACCTCTCAAAGTTGAGCATTTTGATGCTGGACTTGAATCAGATTTATCATGTAGATGATGGGTCTTTCATCCATATGGTCTCTTTGACAAGGCTCTACATGAGGTGCAACAAACTCACCAACCTGACGGGCAACCTCTTTCGGGGACTGTCGAACCTCACCACGCTAGACCTCAGCACTAACAGCATTCAGTTCATTCATACCTCTGCCTTTCAGTCCCTGTTCAGCTTACAAACTGTGATGCTGCAGAACAATGAGCTCCAACGTATCGCCGACATTCAACCCCTCCTGCAGCTACCACATTTACAGAATCTGAGTATTGGTGCTAATCAGTTTTCCTCCTTTCAGACCAAAGACCTGCTGCTGAGCAAGCCCTCAGGCCTGAAGATGTTAGATGTTTCTGACAGCAAGTTTGAAAAGTTCAGCATCACAACACACATCTTTCCCCACCTTGAGGCGATCGACCTTTCTGCAAGCGGCCATTCGCCTGGTTTGAAATGGGACATACCTGACAAGACTTTACTGAAGAACATAACTCAACTGTATTTCAGCAACACTTCGATATCTTTTGAAGGAATCCAAAGGGTCCTGCAAAGTCTCAACTCACTGGCGCATCTAAGACTGAATTACATGGAGAAGTGGATTAACAACACACTCTTAGCTACAGTCTGCAAAATACCTACACTAAAGAGGCTGGATCTGTTTTACAGTCGTGTTTCCAATTTGAGTACAGAACTTGGAACTTGCAGTCAGCTCAGCGAGCTTGACCTGTCTGATACTCATATGACTGAACTGCCCAAAGGCTCCATACGATTCATGAAGCAACTGAGGTACCTAAATGTAGGCACCAACTCTCTCACCAAAGTGCCGGATGACATTAGAAGTCTGTCCTCCCTCGAGATCCTGATTCTTACTGACAATGAGATCTCTTGCTTGAGCTGTGATGATTTTATAAACACAACGCGTCTCACAGAGCTTCATCTAAACATCAACCACATTGCCAAACTGAACAGGTGTGTCTTTGAAAATCTTACTGAACTGAAGGTTTTGGATATGAGTGACAACCTACTGTGGACATTTGCAGATGCCTTCAAAACAGGCCTGAAGAAGCTGAAGTTTTTGTATTTAAGCCAAAATGATGTATCTGTTTTTGAAGATCATGTTTTTGAAAGCTTGGGGTCCCTAGAATATTTGGAAGTGGTATCACATAAAGTTGGTAGGGTGTATCCAAATTCTTTTGAAGGACTGGACAACCTACAAACTCTGAGTGTATCTCTTCCACTCGAATATGAATGTAACTTCAGAGGATTAAAACGGCTGGAAAATCTTACAATCTACTTAAATACTGATTTCAAAAATTCTCGTCCAAGTTATTATGAAGATTTGTTCCATTTAAAATCTCTTAAAGTTTTCACAGTAATATGCAAAAAGGATCACGATGGCCTCCCCTTTGACGTACGGATAGAAAGGCTCCAGGCCATGAATCATTTAGAGGATTTCACAGCTCAGAATATATATATTTCTGCACCACATCCAGGAACATTTCAGTTCAATCCACAGCTCAAGAGTCTGACAATTGGGCAAACTGATTTATCAGATTTGCTTCCTGAACTGTTTGAGCCAATCCCAAACTTGCAGGCTCTTGATCTTTCTAATAGTAAGCTAAAGTCTCTAGATTTTCTGGCCCAGGTAAACCTGTCTGCACTCAGATGTTTAAAGCTGAGTGATAATGAGATTACAGTGATCAATGAGACAGTCTTGCAGTCTCTACCTGCACTAACATACCTGGACCTGAGCAACAACCCTTTCACGTGTGACTGTTCTAACGCCGGCTTTATCCAGTGGGTGAAGAGCAACACGCAAACACAGGTTGTTAACGGCCATCAGTACACTTGCTCCTTTCCTGTAGCTGCACAAGGAAGCAAGTTGCTGGACTTTGACACCCAGTCCTGTCGGATGGACATTAGCTCCCTCTGCTTCATTTCCAGCACCAGTCTGATTGTGCTAACTCTTCTCACATCCTTCATTTACCACTTTCTGAGATGGCAGCTGGCCTACACCTTCTACCTCTTCCTGGCCTTCCTCTATGACAACAGGAGGAAGAAGAAGAAGAAGAGAGCTCCTCACCGCTACGATGCCTTCATCTCCTACAGTGTTCATGATGAGGCCTGGGTTTACAGAGAGATGCTTCCAGTGCTGGAGGGAAAGCAGGGCTGGAGACTCTGTCTGCACCACAGAGACTTCCAACCAGGTAGACATTTACTCTGTCTGTCTTTAGCTCTAAATTTCTAACCCTCCTTTATTAATGTGTTACACACAAAGTCAATACAAAACAGTCCTCATCAGAAAAATGACCAGAACATGTTCAAATGCTCAAAATGACATTTACGTTTAAAACAATGGCCTCTAGGGAGGGAGGAAGAGTTCAACCCTGTGTACTCCTACACCCGGTTCAATTTCCTATTTTTACGCCACCTCAAGACCCTAATACGTCATGAGTAACAATGTGATATTCTTTAGCTAGCTAGATAATAAAGTACTTAAAATAACTTAAACATTGGTTAGTCATAAAATATTAACTAAAGTGTGATTGAAGTCTTTTATGGTTCGGTTTGAGCACTCAATGGAAAAACGATGGTGTTGATTAAATATTGGACGAACCAACAATGATTTGAAGTAGACTTGAAGTATGAAGCAATTTTATGTTTGCAGATTAAACCAGTAGTTCTCAGTTTCAAGTCTCTGTGTACTTTTACCAGTGTAAAGTTTTTAAACAAAGTTAAGAAAAGAAAGACTTCTTTCACCAATGCAAATGATTGATTACAAGGTCAAAATCCTTCATTTTTGTTCAAGCAACACTTTCAAAATTTGTCATATTTAAGACCAGATTCAGTTTTAGGCAGTAACTGCCTGAACCTGCATTTGGCCTCCTGTCCATTTCCTGTTAAAGATGTTGTGAAGGGAGAGGCACAGAACCGAGTTTATCTGCACTGCATCGACGGGTTTCACATCTCTTTTTTTGCAGCGTGGTGTCTTATTATCCTCTGTGGTGTTGGACTTGAATTAGATGTACTTAAAAAGGTATTTCAGTGATCAGCAGCCTTGTGTGAGCTGGTATCAACCTTAAAAAAATCAATCCTGGTCAAAGGTTTGTAGAAGCCGGAGTGAACTCTGCCTCAGCCTGCTGTAAGGAGATAACCCAACATGAATTACATTTGTCTTCCTTAGGTTTCATGCCCTGCTTTAGTTTCACAGTATTCCCACCCTGAAAACCATACAAGAAACAAAACAATTTAAAAAAACAGTCCTTGAAATTCAATCAAAGGTTCAATTTAATGTTTGCTGAGCTCCCCTCCCCTGAGTGATGCTGTTCTACCTCTGCCTGTATAGTTTACAAAGGTAAGGTACAGTGTACGGCGGCAGTCCATGAAATGGCCACAAAATATTTTTAATTTTTAGTGTGACTCTCAGCCAGACTTTCTTTAGTGCCTGTGCTACATTCTTTTCACTGAATGAAACAGTGCATTTACAAACTGCACTCGAGTCGGCGGAGTTGGCGGCTCCTCGATCATGCGTCTGTCATCTCTGCAGGTAAAGCCATCATAGAAAACATCACTGACGCCATCTACGACAGCAGGAAGACCATCTGCGTGATCAGCCAGTGCTACCTGCAGAGCGAGTGGTGCTCCAGAGAGATCCAGATGGCCAGGTGGGGGCGCTGCCTTCCATTATTCTTTCAATATAGAAAAATACGAACATTAGACAGCAAGACAAATCAAGTAAAAATAAATACAACAGCAAAGACCTGTGAAGACCAAGTACAATATCATCAAAGTCTGAGAACTGATTGAAAAATTTTGGGAGACCGTTAGTTAAAAGATAAATAAGACAAAAACTTTGGTTCTCCAACCAGCAGGCCTCTTGACGTAAAGTTGCTCCGGGTGAGTTAGTGGGCTAACACGCCACACAACATCAGCAGCTTCAGTTGTCTGATTTGTCCTGTGTGCTGCTGCAGCTTCCGTCTGTTCGACGAGCAGAAGGACGTGTTGATCCTGCTGTTTCTGGAGGACATCCCGGCCCAGCTGCTGTCTCCATACTACCGCATGAGGAAGCTGCTGAAGAAACGCACCTACCTGAGCTGGCGGCAGGCCGACCAACACTCGGGCGTCTTCTGGCAGAACGTCCGCAGGGCTCTGGAGACCGGGGACGCTCCCGCCGACAACGCGGACCTCCTGACTGGACCATCGGGATGTTGAGAACATCACTGACCCCAAAGTGAAGCTACTGACAGGTGAATTTTAAAGTGCTGGTTGCTCCACTGCTGTGGGAAGGTACAATCACCTTCACACTGTACTGATTCTCAAACACATTAAAATGTGGACCACTAGACTGTAATAGTGTTACAGAGGCTTTATCACTGTTGACTTTGATGCTATGTGTAACTGTTGTATAAAGTTGCTCGTTCTGCTTCATGACAGCTTCATCGTAGTATCAGTCTGGTTAACTGATTATGTTGCAGACATGTCGGAGCTGCCAATTCCAAAACTTTATGGAACTTTTTACACACCAAAATATGTAAACATTGGATCTACAAATACCGGAATTCTCCTTTAATCTCTACAACAAGCAAACAAACAATAAATAAAAAGGCTGCACGTCGATCACGTGATCACGTTTTGCTCCTGTAGTTCTGTAGATTCTCCCACTGATCGTTCAGCCTCGTTAATCTTGATTTCACTGATTACAAACTCTCATATTACATACACTCATTAAATACTGTGTGTGTGTGTGTGTGTGTGAGAGAGAGAGAGAGAAGCAGCTAAGAGACAACAAGAGGAGAAATTAAAAACTGACAGAAGTTCAGCGATGAAGAAAAATGACTTTGTATTTTTATAGATTTCACATTTAAAAATCAATATTTCATTTTATTAAGTGACTTTGTTTTAGTCTGAGTTTTTACTTTCAGTCATTTTATGTTATCAGCTTTTTTCGCATTTATTTCATTATTTAACTGAGTCGACTGCACTGTTCAGATTGATTATTTTACGTCTCAGTTAATTACCATTGATTACTATCCTAATGCACTGAGCATGTGTACAGCAAAGCTAGCTGACTGTTTAGAAGTCATGTTTAGTGCCACTTCATGATGACATGCAGGAGGTGCTGATGAAGAGAAGGAATGTCCTGTATTATTATAAAGTAATATTATAAAGAGAAATACAAAAACATAACAAGAGAACAACAAAAGTACTTTCTTGTAGCTGAGCACTCACTTACTTAACTTACTGAACTGCATAGTTTCACTTTAACAGACATAAAGATGGCCGACGTGCCTTCACTTCCTCCCACTGGGCCAAAGTGAAGGCAGAACATCCCTAATAGGAGTGCTGCCATCTTGTTCTGGTGATGTCATTTGGAGCCAACGTCTGTGCTGTAGTGATCGCGAGGTGGAGCTGCAGTATTGAGTTCCCGCCCACATACCCATATGAGCCAATCAGGAGCAGCACTCAGCTGTCAATCATGATCAGAAAAATGAACACTTGAACAAACATCAATTTAAACCACCTGGTTAGTTTATATATGCACCACAACCCGACCTGGGACAAACAGGTGAAGATGGATGGATGGGTGGAGTAACAGCTGCTAATGTTCGCTGACTGTAGTTATTAGAATAGATTTCACATGTACAGTTCATGCAGTGAACTCAGCTGTTGGACTTGACATGCTGTAGTTATTGGATTAGATGTAATTTAACCCATTTTTGTATTTAACTGAACAGTCCAGCAGACAGCAGCATTATCACTGTGTTATCAATCATCTTATAAAGTGGCTGTGTACTTAGCAGCAGATCCACTGTGTGTTATCGATCAGGGACATAAATCTGATTCATGGTCGATCAGTGTCTCAAAAACAGCCTCGATCAGCTGCCTGCTGATTAATTAAACCTTTAATTTCCTCAGTCGATACATCCTTAATATGGCCGTATCGATCACGTGTGTGTGTGTGTGTTCCTTGTACATCATTAGTGAGCAGCGTTAAGTGTAATTAATCAAACTCAGATTACAAAGAGAGATGCATTATCAGACGTTCACTCTCTGTTTTTCATATTCTTTTAATTTCAGCCTTCTCCAGGTCGTAATTTCTTTGTGTTTTATTAAAAATCAGCGCTGCTTCTTAACGACTGTTATCTGCTTCACTCTGTGGCCTTTCAAAGAAAAATGATGGAGACATTTTTTTCTCTAGAACTGATGAAAATTAATGAATAACTAATTTATTTTCGGTAGCTTTAAAGATTGTGTTTATTTCATCGCAATGATTTCTCCATTAAATTCTTCTTCGACTTTCATTGTTAGTATCGTGAGTATTCATTAGACTTGTGCTGATGTATCTATCTATCTGTATTATCTATATTATTATAGAAGAAGTCTGACAGTTTCTTACACCACATTCACTCCTTTCCTTCCATCTTTAGTTGAATGCAGTACAAACACAATATATTAATTGTTCAAACTGACTAACTTTATTTTTTCATCATAAACATCCACTCATTCTGACTTTGATTCAAGTTCCCTCCTGTTTTACGTCTCCTTTTCTTTTTTCAGCACTCAGTCAGTGTGAGACGAAGTGATTGTTATCAGTTTGGTGTTAAATACGCATATGAAATACTCATATGAGTTTTATGAGTTGTCGTGTGTGCAGGCTGACGAAGGCCACAGGCTTCTGAAGTGTCACGACGTTACTGCCGAAGACACTGCAGAACGGAATGAGGTGTAGTTGAATTTACAGACATTAAAGTGGTTGCTGGAGACAGAAGTGGAAGATGGAAGCAGTTTGAGAGCTGGAGGAAGTCCAAGCAATGAAAGGTTGAAAGCAGTTCATGTGTCACTTAATGCATGAACATTAAAGTCGGCTCCAGCGTAAAATCTGCAGTTGGAGTGTCAGTTGCTCACAGTCTTATGAAATCATTTGGCCTCTCAATGACATATTCCAAATTTCCAAGTCAAGAGTTTCCAGAGTCAATAAAAGCAAAAAACAACAGAGAAAATGAAATCATAAAAAGGAAATTAAAGGCTAAATTAAGCTCATAAAATAAAAGCAAAGCTATAAAACCAGAGACACATTAAAACAAACCCACAGAGGCACATTTTACTAAAGTGCTTTCATAGAAAACACTGAACTACGAGCTGCGTCTCAATACTTTAATGGTCCAAAATGACACGGTTGCCTGGCAACCAGTCATCAGATAACAGCTCTTCATTTGGAGGCATTTTGGAGACATTAAAAGTCATCGACTGGAAGGAAAAGAAAAGATGAGAGTGGAAAGTGGAGAGCAGCCTGCCGCCGTCTGACCTCCATTAGCTTTCAGTTAGCTCACATGGACTGGATGGCAGCAGCCATTAGGAAAACACCGCAGGAAGACCAACAAACTCCACGAGCTGACTGAGCTTTCTGTTCATTTTATGTGCTTTATGTTAGCTGAGCTTTTACTTTTACTTTTTGTTATTGAGGCCTCAGGCTTCCAGACCTCCTGATTTTATTTTACAGCTTTAGTGTGTGGGCAAAACGAACGAATGTGAAGATCCATTGAACTTATGTTCACACACCAGGAGAGGATGGAAAAAGTTGCTTTTTCTTTTGACCATTTTATGGAAATCAGTTTAAAAAAATGATGTGAATTTGGTTGGAAACTCGACCAGTCAGGCCCTGTTAGCTAAAGTCCTCTTGTTCTCCCCATGTCTCCGTCCCAGTCTGAATTTAAATGAACCTTCAGTATATTCGTCCTCCCGGGCACAAATACTCTCCATTTTTACTCCCCTCTGCCCTTAATCCTCTTTTCGCCTAAACACACTCACACACATCTCGGTTTCCACACTGTGACTTTAATGCTCTGTGATTCCTGTATGTGCTGTGTGTCGCTGGTTATCAGCTGTCACTGAGGAGCACATTGCAGCCTCCTCACCCTGTCAGCAGTCTGCCCTCCGACTGCTCACGCTAATAAAAATCATTTCTGCTCTCACACGGAGCAGAGCTGCTGAGCTGCTGCACAGGTTAAAGGACGGTTCACACACACCCACCATCACACACCTGCAGGCGGACGAGGTGAGGCGCCCCCTGCTGATGAGGTTCAGAGGCAGTCAGAGAAATAAACATGACATTTAAAAAGTGATCAGCTGGAACCTAACAGCCATCCGTCCGCTGCCTAACACAGCTCCTCCTTTGCAGAGTTGCGTGGGTCCAGCCTGATCTGGACCACAAGGACCACCGGGTCATATTCATGTTCAGAAGAACGGCTACTTTCATGCGTTGACAGATTCAACAAGAAGACAGGCTCAATCGATGATGTTTATTCGACTGACGGTGTTGCCAACATGGCCAGAGAAGGTGGAGTACGAGCACAAAGACGACTCACTACGTGGTCCAGACCACTTCAGCCTCCTAGTGGTGGTAACCAGCAGTAAGAAATGCACTAAAATAAAGTGTGCTTATGAAACAGCACACAACTTTTCAGCATGTTTCAGGTTCATTTATCAGATCAAAAATGGCGAGTGTCAGCCTTTGATTCTGGTCAGATTTGGTCTGAGGGGAAGTTCACAGACAGACAGAGAGGACATCTGAGGTGTGTGCTGGTTAAACGGAGGAGTTAAAGACAGGGGACAGATTCACTCCGTGATGGGGCTGTCCACGTACTTTGACCATGTGCAGGACTTTTACTTTTTGCAGTGTGGCATTAGTACTTAGGACTGAGTAAAGAATACTTCCTCCATCACCAGTTAGCACTGTTCATCTGTGTGTGTGTGTGTGTGTGTATGTGTGTGTGTGTGTGGGAGGAGTCAGTCGAGGAGGAGGAGGAGGAGCAGAGGATAAAGACAGCAGAAACCAGTGATGTCCTGTTTGTCCTGGGCTGAGCAGACTCTCCTCCGCCATGTGGCTGCAGGCCACCAGACGCCGTCTGAGCGTGCTCAGACTCGCTTTGCACAAACAGCTGACTGCTGCTCCACCTGCAGTCACTGAGGTCTTTAAAACACCACCGCAGTTTGTCTGCTTTGCTGTGTGAAGCACTTTGAGCCGTTGTTTGTTTTCATCCTAAAGAAAGACGCTTGGTAAATAAAGTTGAGACTCAGCTGTTTGCTTATGTTGCAGCATTGAGATTTCACCTGAGCTATTACTTATTAATCCCAGTCGCAGGCACGTGATGATCACGATGACGTGATCAGGAACACTCACACCCACAGCACATCGGATCCTCTCAGCGTGAGTGGAGTCATGAAATGGACTCTTCCTCTGTCGCAGGTGACTGCTGCAGGGCTTGGCAGTGAACGCAGCAGTCGGCGCCCGTCACCTGCAGAGATTCACAAACTGAATATGCTTTATTTTGTGTTTTCTTTGAGAGTCCAGCAGGAGTGTGTAGGCGAGCTGCCGTCAGAGCGCTGCGTCTCAGTCAAACGGCCGCAGAAGACGCAAACAGAGGACACAGCAGTGTTTTCTACGAAGATTTCATTTCAATGATGATGATGAAGGCTGAGAAATAAACACAGTCAGTCTGGGTTCATGAAATGACTGCTGATGATTTGTTTCGGCACTGCGGTCAGAGCAGGATTCTGTATGACACTGAATGGAAAAGTTCAGTGTGGGGAATCGCAGTGTGATCGCTGGTGAAGCTTATGACTTCAGCCTGGATGCTGAGGGAGCGCAGGACTGAACCGGCAACCTCGGGATGAGTGGACCACTGAGCCGCAGCCAATGTGGAAATTTCAAGGATCCAAGGATTCAAGGATTCAAGGAGCTTTATTGTCATTTCACACATGCAGAAACATGAGGTGGAATGAAATTAGTTTCCCCGGTCCCGGTATAAGCCCAATAACCTACAAAATACATAAATATATCTAAATTCATCTATTCTCGGAGACCACGACTGGCTAGCAGGTCAGTGTTTCCCTCATGAAAGGAGTGACTGCGGAGTCCAACTCACTGATGAACGATATGAAATAACACAACAAGTCGACCAAATAAAGACACAGACGATAACTGATGTACAATGATTGAATTTTGGACAACTTGTACGTTAGTTCCAGTTTTATTATGGACAGCGGCGGTAAGTCAGGACTCGGTACTGTGTTGGCTCAGCTGTCGCCGGTCTGGAGGCAGGTTTTCGGTGTTCTGATCATTTGAGTTGTGGAGTCACTGGATTGGATCTTGTCTGGGCTTCGTGTTTTCTAATAGACGTAAAGGAAGTACTCATGTAAAGCATGTCAAAACTGTACATAAGCATGTTTCTTGGCCAAATTGCTGTTTTCAGTTATCGATCTGTGTTTGTGATCATCTGATAGTAGCTATTGATACATATCGTGTCTCTCTATCGATGTTGCTTAGCAACAGTTAGCCACCTCATGTGGCTGATAAGATGGACAAAGTCCTGCGTGGTTGCTGCCCGAGGATGCATTTTATCATTTATTTGTGATGAACGTTATTTCAGGCTCAGTTCAGGTATGTCAAGTTTCACCTTTTTATACCAACTGTTGTTCAAGAAACACACACACACACACACACACACACACACTCCACCCACCCAAGAGCAAATTAAATTGATCGCCCTTAGGGAACAAAACATGAGTCTCCATTATTCATGAGAGCTCCTGTGATGTGTGTGTGTGTATGTGCGTGTATGTGCGTGTGTTTGCTTGTATGTGTGTGTGTGTTTGCTTGTGTGTGTGTGTGCGTGTGTTATAAAGGACACAGCTGAAACAATGAAGCAGCTGACTTTTACCCTCTAAAAGCTTTTCTAGAGGAAAAAGCTCTGATCATGAATTTTGGAGATGACACAAAAAGACTCCTGAATTATTGATGAAAACATTAATTTTTTTCCCGCTGCAGGATTTTATTTTAGTGCTTTTTCTCGCTCCTGTGTTCTGTACTCACACTCAGACAAACACACTCTTTCTTGTCTTATGTAATATTTATGATCTGAGAACCAAAGCTCATTGTGCTTCTCGGATCTGTTGGAGCAGCCAGGAGACATTTTTTACACCAGCTTTGTTTAACCTAATTATTCTTATTTCTTTTTTTTGCAGCCTCCGGCTTCAGAGTTCTGTTAGCACTATGAAGCTGTTTGTGAATAACCTAAAGCCTCCTCTTTGCCTGTGAGACAAAACCAAGGGACTAAGTGCTCAATGTCTCTCTGCAATGCGGTCACACCACCTGATAATTTAGCTGAAATACATGCTGTTAGTCTCTTTGCTGGTGCATTCAAGGACCCTCTCACACTTGAGACTTTATTTCCAGCTGCTGAATATTCAGAAACATACAGAAACAAGTATTTAGAGTTTTGTGGGGAGGGAGAATGAAACAGGTACTGAGATTATTAACCAATGGGATGTCAGGGAGATGTAGGCAGTTTGTTTGGATGAGGAGGCTATAAGCTGTTTTCCCCACCTGTGGAGATCACCGCTGGGAGTTTGATGTGAAACATTCACAGCATGAGTGTGTGTGTGTGTGTGTGTGTGTGTGTGTGTGTGTGATTTCATGGCAGACAGCACATTCCCACAAGAACAGAGAGACCAAAGGAACTCCGTATGGAGTAGACAAATGATGTGTATCCACACACACACACACACACACTCCCTGCTGCTGTGTGATGGATAGTTGTGTGTGATCTCAGTGCTTCTGTATGATAGCAAAGTTATTAAGATCAGTCAAGCAAATGCTCATCCACACACACACACACACAGAATAAATGTTTCTCATTGGCTATGTCCTCCAGCCTTGAGAGAGAAAAGAAGAACGAAGATGAGATGAGGAAATCAGTGAGAGAGAAAAGATAGATGAACTGTGTGTGTGTGTGTGTGTGTGTGTGTGTGTGTGTGTGTAGTTTCTGTAGTAGTAATATGAGCACAACAAGAGTCATGAAAGCAGCAGTGGTCCAGGAATTATCCTGTACCCTGACTGACACAAAATGAATCAGCTTGTGCAGTAAACATCCACCATTAAGCAGCTTCTTCCTGTCTCCGTCCCCTCATGTCTCTGGGTGGCTCGGTCCTCCTCAACACACACACTGAATACACAGTTTGCTTCTTTGTTTGGAGGGGACTGCAGGAGAAGCTGGAGCTCATTACAAACACGCTCAGGTCTGACTCTGTAACAGCTCATAAATGATTTATGTAATATTCCTGTTTGAACTCTGCTCTCTCTGCAGGAGCAAAGCTCATATTGTTTCTGAGGTTCGACGATGAAGCCTCTCACTGACGTGTGCACACTGTGTGAAAGTGTGTTTCCACAGCCAGTCCTCATCTGTGCGTCTGACGGTCATCAGCTGTGACTGGTTTTACTGGTGTCACCGCAGCTCTTTGCCTCTAAACTGCGAAGAACAGCAGCCTCAGCTGTGGCTGTTTGTCTGGCCGGTTGATGCTTCCTCTGCCATAATGACAGTCAATAACTGCACTTCCAAACAAAAGAATAAAAAAAGAAAATGCAAATTAGGTGTGTTTCCATCAGCTGGTTTGATGCAGATTAACTGGGCTACAGAAGCAGTTTGGTCAGAAGGTGGCGGTAAAGCCTACGTTACGCATGGCTCCCACAGAGGAGGAGAAGAAGACACTGGAAACATGGAGGTGTTGACTTACCTGCATGCTGTCGGTTAATCTGTCACGAGGGCCTCACGAGGGAGTCAGAACTCCAGTTGGAACCTGACATTTTCAGATTTAAATTGAGTCTTTTTTTAAATGTCTTCATGTTTGACTTGGTTTTGGTTCGTGGTTTGTGAGTCACAAACACTCAAATTGAGTCTCTTGTGTCTGACTCGATTGGATGCTCGCAGTTGAAAGCAAAGATTTTCAAGCTTGGCTGGTTTGCCCGAGGACACTTCAGCAGGACGTCACTTTTCTTCTTCTATGAAATCGTTCTTCTTCTCTCCTCTCCTAACTCGCTCCCTTTCTGCGCCTCGGGCCGGCGGTGGGCCGAGCGGCGCCTCCACCCGGACCAAATCAATGGACACAGTGACGCTGCTGGGGAATATATGTAAAAGTGCAGCGGCGGTGGCGGCGTGGGAGGACTGAGGAGCGAAACATTTGAGTCTCAAACTTCAGCTCACATCAGAGAGAAGTTCACAGTGACGAATCAGGGCTGGATGAGGTGAGAAATGAAAAACCACACGGGTGGAAAAAACTGGAAGTCAGTTTAAAAGTCAAATAAAGTCAGTTTAGATCACAGGTGACTTCTTGGTTGATATAAATGATTACTTTCACAGACTTAAAGCTATGTTGTAGTAAACATTACATTTAAGAATATAAGAAATTTCTTTCTCCCACAAGCCTCAAACTTGTCACGTGTTCTGTGTACACTTTGTTCTTCTCGTTGTGCTTTTAGGTGTCTGTCTGTCTTTTCTGTGTGTCAGTAATGGTCAATATTGAACCTACTTTTTTGTCTATTCTCTCACTTTAAAAGTCTTGGTGTTTTTAAAAAGTTTGCAGAGATCCTGGAGACCTTCAACAACCTTCCCCCTCTCTGTCTGCGAGGCCTTCGTATCTCCAGTGAAACTCTAGTGTAAAGGTCTCTGCTCGTCCCTCCTCCATACTAATGCATCCCCTCCCGTCTGCAGATCCTCCTCTCATTACTTGCGCTCCTCCGTCATGTCACCATTGTAGATGTTTTTTTGTAGATAGCTTCCACGCCATCGTGCTGCTGACCTTTTGGTGATGCATGGGGTCGCTGGACCTGCCGCTCTCTCCTTCATCAGATTTATGAGGTCGTCTGCTGTAAAACATCTTGACCTATGCAAAAGATGAAACTCCTGGATTTTTCGCCCAACGGGTCGATTCCATCGTCTGAACGAGAGCAGAGAGGAAAGTGAGAAAGTGGCCTCAGAAATGTTCCCTAAATGTTACAGGACGTTCGGTTCTCTGGTTTGTCTCCAGGTTGTTTTCATGTCTGTTCCTTTCTGTTTCATTCTGTTCAGTTCTGTTTTCTCCTCACAGCTTCTTTGTCCATGAACTTCCCATGAATCAAAATAACTTGCCACCATGAAGTCATAGTAACCAGTCATTTAAATTAATAAGCCACATGCCAATGTAACTAGCCAGACTCTGAAAGAAGGCAAAACAGCCAAACAGTAAGCTAGCGCTAACTTTACATAAGCCTGAAGTAGTTGGCCAGATGCCGAAAATAAGTAGCCAGGTTGACTAACACTAACTAGCCAAGAACTACCAGTACCTCTCTGGATTCTGAGCGAAGCAGTAACACACAGTAACTAGTTGCTTGACTCTTGAAATAACTACCCATGAGCCAGCAGTCAATCACTATGATCTAACAGTAATTAGCCTGAGATTTAATGCATGGAGTCAAACTGTAACTAGCTCCTGTACAGTTTGCTGAACTAACTGTGCAGGAACAGGGACGATTACTGGACTTAATTACTCATCAACAAAGAGTAACCAGCCAGATTCTGCAGGTAACGAGGCCAGAGCCAACTAGTCAGATACTTGATGTAGCTAGTAAGGAGGGACAGCGACCCAACAGCAACTGTCCACATTCTTAAATTCATTACCATGAATCTAACCAGCTGGGAGCCAACAACAGCTTGTATTGACCTGATGGTAGCAAACCATCAGCTAACAGCTACCCTGATGCTAAATATTAGCCAGAAACAAACAGTACATGTAATGGATCCTAACAGTCTGTGTGTAACAAGATGGCGGATGTGAAAGTCATGAGACTGTTTATGTTGTTTCTATTGTCTGCCACCATGTTCTTTCATTCACATTTTAATTCAAATGATTTCCCTTCCAGTTGGTTTTCTTTGCAGAAAATTTAAATCAGTCACCACACACTCGCTCCTCGTTCTCTCCATCCTGTGATTAAATTGCAGGTTAGAGATTGTTGCTGTTTGCCAGATGTCAGTCTGAACAAACACAATTATCCAGCAGGATTAGTGCTCGTGACACCCACCGACTTGTCGCAGCTGTTGATTCCTGAGCCGCCCACCAGTGGCTGTGATGAAGAAAGGATGTTTTTAGACGACAGGTCGACAGTTTGACGTTTTGTGGGTGATTTTGTGCACAGGAAACATGAGGAAACAGACTGTTCTGTTTGAGGAAAGAGGGTTGTTACTCATTAAGAAAAGCTGATGAGTCGCATCTCAGTGAAAGTTGACTGGTGATTTTTTTCTTTTTATTATCAAATCACACATTGAGACTGTGTGTGAAGCACAGTCTGATTTCTTCCATTAAAAACACCTGAATAAGCCAGGTGTTGTGCTGCTGTCCTTCATCACTGTGAACACACACACACTGCAGTTTATTTTAACTCACACACCCTCCTGTTGCCACAATCTACAGGACCAAATCTGGGCTGCTGAAAATAGTCCCCACCAAATTCCTGCTGTTTGACTGATAAAACTACAGTGAGCAGCTGGTTTAGACATGAAACAGCACATTCATGAGCAGTTCGTAAAGATTTACATCTTCAGTGAGCTCGGAGCTGAGAGTCTGTCTTAAGTCATTTCGGATATCATCACAACTCATTCGTTGCTTTCTCTCATTTTCATTTTAGCTGCAAATGTCAGAGTTTGTTGCCATCTGTGTCATCGGATTTGTTGAAAGGTAGGTTGAGAGACTCCGTTTGTGTTTGGGAGGCAAAACCAGCTATTTAAAGACAAAACGGAATCTTTTCTTACCCTGATCAAGGGTTTTTAGTGCTTAGACATAACCAGACCTTAAGATCAGTGCATTCACAACATTTAACTGAAAGCAAAGTTTCAGCAGAATCCCTGGTTGGCAGACAGGCACAGAGCCAACGTTTATTGTGGTGACCGGGTTGCTAAATGACCCAGTTTGACCCAGTTGCTCACCTGCCTCTCGACTCTTTTGGTTCTGTGGTTTTAGTGTCTGCACCGCACAGCAGCAGGATTTGCTTCAGTATGTGAGTGCATGAACGCCTCCAATTCAGAAAGAACAACGAGGTTTACTGAAGACCCGATGAAACAACATGTTCTGTCAATGAAATGAATGAAATATGTCCACATGTGACAGCAGAGTGTTAGTGTTTCAGGTTGTGGAAGGTGATGAAGTGAGTGAAGCTGCGAGCAGTCAGATTTCTGCACATTCATCAGCGCTGCAGATTAAAGTCCTCAGGTTGCTCTCTGCACACCTGAGCCTCATTCTGCACATCTGAAGAGCAGTAGCTAATCAAATGCTCCTTCATGAAAATGTGGAGGTCTGCTCACAAATCTGAATGGTGCTGATGAGTCCCACACCCCCACCCCCGAGGAAATGATTTACAGAGCGTCCTCCTCACCTTCATCGTCACATGTCACAGGATGAGGATTCACACAGAAAATAAACTTCGTTTGGTCTCGGACCACACGCCGACACAGCCTGTAAAAGGGAAAAATAGCCTGATTTTTTAAAATGTGTTTATAGAAGTAGAAATAGAGATAGAAAGCTTTTACTGTCATTGTACAACAACAGACATGCTGTAGGCACAACGAAACTGCAGAGACTACAATGAGGTGCTGGTCCGAGTTCACAGTATGGGCGAAAAAATACAAATGCTGTACAAAATATTAAAGTTATCCAAAATATAGAAGTGCAAATACAAACGCTACACAGAAATACGAAAGGTATACCAAGAAGAAGAAGAGTTCTGCATCTTACTTGTATTTGCATAGCAAAAGGTAAGAGCAGGATGTTGCCTGAGAAGATTATTGCTCATTATTGCACATGCAGTTATTGCACATAACTCACAGGTTAAGATATTGCACAGGAGGTTGTTGTAGAGGTAAGGTTATTGCACCACAGAATTTACTGCACATGACATTTTTGCATGTTAGGGGTCTGGTGCACTTATGCATTCAGGATGGTGGTGGCTTTTGGAAAGAAACTGTTTCTGAGTCTGTTTGTCTTGGATTTGATGCACCTGTAGCGTCAAAGGTCGAACAGGTGGTGGGCAGGACGGGAGCTGTCTCTGGTGATGGTCTGCGCTCTACTCAGGCAGCGAGATGTGTATATGTCCGTGAGGGAGGGGAGGGGGCAGCCCACGATCTTCTGCGCTGTCTTGACCACTCTCTGGAGCTTCTCCCGGTCTGCCTCCATCGTCTCCTCCTGAGATCGGCCCCACCACTCTCGTGTCTTCAGCCAACTTCACGACGGTGTTGCTGCTGCGGGCCGGTCGGCAGTCGGAGGTGTAGAGGTTATCTGCTCCTCACATGTGAAGCTTTGCTGTGTTTCCTCTGAGTGGTTTGAATCCTCTGAATGTGTTTGTGATTATGTTGAACTTTGGACCAAACAAACTCTGTGAAGGAGTCACTTTGGGTCCACATGTCTCACCATCTTCACCAGTGTGACAAAGCAAACAATCAGTGGAGTCATGGAGAAAACAATTTAATTTAACAATACAACAGTCAGACACTTTACTGCATACTTGATTACTTTGAGTACATTTTACTAGTTATACTATCACAGTATTAAACAATACTATTGTACTGATCACAAGCCATTTTGTCCCAGAGAACAAAAATCAGCAGCTGTGTGTGAGCAGCGACCGTAACTGCTGCTGTGGGGTGATCATGTTGTCTTGTTTTCAGCATGAAGGTTCACGTGTAGTCCTGTTGGTGTCACCTGATGAGTCTCAGTCCAGTTAGCTTTGTGTTTGGTCTCCACCACCTCCTGCTCTGTAGCTGCTAAACGCTTCACTGTGTCCACCAGCTGGACTCTGACTGAGTGTCTTCTCCTCTGACAACGATGGCTGAAACATCCACAGAGCTTCTTATTCATCTTGTGTCAGCCTAAGATTTCATTTCATGTTTTTGAGTTCATTTGTTTTGTTTGAAAAGAGAAAAAAACAGAATTTTTAATTTTTATTGGATGCTGCTGACCTCCGACCTGTCAAAGAGTTCTTGTGTCTAAACTCCACCGGCTAACTGAGTGGATGCTGTTTTTGTGCCGCTTGTTGCTGAGTTCAATGAAAAGCTGCGAGTCTCTCGGTGTGACGGCGGCCGACTGCAGCCTCACGCCAGGTTTTCTCTACGTCTGAATGAAGGAGAGCAAACCTGCAGCTGCTGCCTCACCACCCGCCAAGGAACCCAGATAATCCAATAAAACACAGCGAACAGGCCAAGCAGCAGATCAGAGAGGATGGATGTTAACAGGAAGAACTGAGGAAAAACACATAGAAAGCCGCAAAAAAGTTGTGTTTTTGCTTGTTTCGCTCTGTGGAGAAGACGTCTCTGAGATCAAAATGCTGCTTTGTTAAATTCATCACATTATCAGTACAGTTTAGTGCAGCGTGGAGAAAAGATGGTGAAACGCACAGATGAAAATCCAGGTAGAAACACTTGATTCACTGTGATCTCTGATGCCTTCATTCATCCTCCAATGTTGAGATGTGTTTGTGTTGGACTGGTCAAGTCCTGTCTGTAATACCACACTGTACCTGTAGAGGCCCCCGTAGTTTCAGCTGGGAGATGAATACGAGCAGTGAGTTTCATAAGCAATCTTAGTGTTTAGCCTACTAAGGAAACAAAGTGAACTCGCAACAGAAAACTACACCTTCTGAACTCAAGCTTATCTCTTCTACTTAACGGAGATGAGCCAAACTGCCTTGTAAACTCATCATAAAACACACTTTCTTCAAACATGATGTAAATGAAATAAAACTCACCAAAACCATGTTGGTCTGTCTTTATAACCACCTCTGGTTTGGTCTCTCCTGTCCTCGCCTGCCATGTCTTCCTCGCTGTGAATCACCTCCTCCTGTCCTCAAACCGTGCTCCGCTGGTCTCAGAGCTAACTGTGCTAACAGTAGCCAAAGAGCAGCAGACCGAGCGGCCAGCAGCAGCTGGCTGTTCCTCTGGCGTTTTTACCATCAATTTCCAGCCATATTTTATAATAAACCCAAACCTTCCTTCTCTTTTTCCTTCCTTTGTGCTCGTAGTTTTATTGGTATTCAGTTTCACTTCTCACAGATAACACGACAGGAAATGCATTCTTCTTCTGAAAATATCAGATTCTTACTGAAATTAGAGACAGCTGATGTGGTGGTGAGGAGGAGGATGAGGAGGAGGAGGAGGAGGAGGAACATCAGAAGAGTTCAGGAGGTTAAATACAAAACAAGCTTCAATTCTCCAGCAGCAGCAGCAGCAGCTGTGTTTAAGTCCACTATAAACTGCACAACATGTTATTTTAGAAACCCTCCATTGCCTGGTCTGCTCTCTGTCTCTATGAATCCATCTGCGTTCCTACCTTTTACCTCCCCCTCCTCCCCCTCCTCCTCCTCCTCTTCCTCCTCTCTCTGGGAGATTCAGACCCTCCAGTAGCCCTTCAGCTCATCTCCGGCTGCCCCGTCGCCTCCTGACCTTGACTTTGAACATGAACTGCAGAGGAGATGAGAGGATCGAGGTCACAGCATGGAGGATGGAGAGAGGGAGGAGGAAGAGAAATTCAATAAAAACAAAGTGATGAACGAGAAAGGTCAAAGATGTAGATTTAGAGAAAATAAAGGAAAGAACAGAAAATGTGAAAACCTTAAAGTGCAGAAGGAAAAAATGACAACTGAACTAAACAAAGATGGGAAACAGGAAATGATGGAGAAGAGGACTAATGCACACAGAACATAAGAGAAAAAACTACACGAAGAGAAACAGGAATAATATAAACAAAATGCAACGAGGAAGAGAAAATGAGAAGAGAAATGAGAGAAATGAGAGATACAGAAAAGAAGAAATATCACAAAATGTAAAGGTCACAAGAGATAAACGACACATCTAAGATAAGAGCTTTAAAACAAAGAACGCAGGCGTCTGTGTGCAGAGAAAGATTTATCAAAAAGACTTAAAGACGCAGAGAGCAGGACGAATCAGGCTGGGAAGAAGAAGAGACAATAAAAAGACAGCTGAGTGGGTGGCATCTGGACAACAAAAGAGAGAAGAAAAGACTGGAGGCAGCCTGTCAAAGTGCTGAGGACCCACTGTGGTTCCCTGAGGAACCCCTGCACTAATTAATGACCTGCTGAGCTTCAGCCAACATCTTGGGTCCTCAAAGGGGGGCCGAGCCCACCAACTTGAGTTCGGCTGAACATCTGAAAGGTGAAACACTGGAGCATTTTGTTTCTCTATCTGTCTGTCGGGTGACTGACTTAATAACTTCAACAAGAAGAAAACAAAGATGAGTCTTCAGATGTCTTCAGACGGACACCAGAGTCTGGAGCCATGACCGGTGTCCTTCTAACAGTCCAGTTCTGAGCTGCTCTGTGGAACCAGAATCATAAGTCAGCAAGCTGCTTTACTGTTGGCAAAATAAAATGTTACTTTTCTATTTTGATTTATGGTATTTTAACTTTAACTAGCTCAAACTTTATTTTGTCAGTATATTTTTAACATACACAGAAATTCTTTCTCTGCATTCAACCCATCACTGATTGAAACACACACACACACACACACATATGCAGTGAAACACACAGGAGCAGTGGGCTGCCATGTCAGGTGTCCAGGGAGCAACTCGGGGGTTAAGTGCCTTGCTCAAGGGCACATCAGCTGACTAATAGAGGGGGTTGATAAAGCATTGAATAATCACTCCACCACACCCAGATTTTTCCTGCCTAGAGGTAAAAGAAAACATGTTTGTCACACTGGATACTGAAGTCAAGTGAAGCTAAAATGAAGTTGATCATGGAGCAAAAACAAAAATCCAGTCTCACCAGCTGGCTTTGTTCAAGCCAGCCAGCTCGACGCCCCTGTTCTTACCTGCTCGCTGCTTCCTCTGATGATCCAGTCTGTAGTACGCAGTTGTTGAAGTTGAAACTGAAATTGCCGGAACGAACGAACGAACGCGACGAAACGCAATGAACGCAGTTTTATTGACGCAGGTTGTGTTTTGGTTTTTGTTTTGAGCTCACACACAAACACACGCACACACACACAGTTTTGTGACATACCTTTAATAAGGTGAGGTTTGATCCCACGTCGCCCAGACCAGAAGCGGAGTCTTTAACCACTGGACCATCTTCAGCGCTGAGAACAACAAGCCACCAGAGAGACAAACAGAATCAGGCTGAAGAAGGAAGCTGAGGAAAAGTCACAACGAAACAAGTCCAAACAAAGTGCAGCTCAGGTGAGCGCACCGATCACATCACCTCAAAGGTTCAGTCTGTGACCCTCAGCGAAACATCAGGCCTCTGTGGCATGAACATCTTATACCTGCTCAGTGGTTTCCATGTTTAAGATGTTCTCCTCTTCCAACACACCTGATTCAAATGATCAGCTCTGCAGAGGCCTGAAACTGAGCCTTTCTTCTGAACAGGAAAACAACCTCAGAGCAGGAAGTCCCAAGACCAGGACTGAGAAACTCTGGACATGTGATTTCTAAGACGCTTTTAATGGAATAAGCTTGTTCTGCTCAGACCCTCACATTGTAGTCTCCGATCAGCTCAACAGGATCAGTCTGTGCTGCTGGAGGTGAAGGTTGCAGCAGGTCCAGTCTGTGGATGTCAGTGCTTTCACAGTCTGTTGCAGCGTCTGTTCACCTGTTGTCATCGGGCAGCAGTCAGACTTAATCAAGAGGGGAAACAGTCTCAGGTTTCTGTACAGTAATGGGCCAATCACAGGCTTTCTGTTGTGATTAGCTCTATTCATCCTCGCCATCTCCCATCCTGTTTTTATGTATCCCTGACATCCTTCCTTTCCTTCCTCCCTCTGTCCTACAGCGTCCCCTCTGGATGCTTGTGGTGCTGCAGACACCTTCGTTTATCAGTGCTTCAGAACCATCCAGTTCAGTGGATAACATTAAACTCCACATGACTTGTGATGAGTTTAGACTACATTTGACTTGGACTTTGGCACCAAGATAAAAATGCTTAGCTTGTGTGCTGCTGCTGTAGCTCAGTTGGTAGAGTGTGAGACCCATGTACTGAAGCTGCGTGTCCTCTGCAGTGGCCACAGGTTCGACTCCCGCCTGCGGCTCGTTTGCTGCATGTCATCCCCTTTTTCTGCCTTTGCTTCTTGTCATACCTTCAGCTGTGAATAAAAGGCAAGAAGTCCAAAAAAATAATTAAAAAAAAAGTTTAGATTTTCTGTCTGTGGAGTACATCTCTGCAGACTCTCGGCCGCACTGGAGAGTAAATGTTTGTACCAGAACACTAATAAACAGTAAAAATATGCGAGAGTCTCTGGGGTGTTTTAGTGTCATTTACTGTCTCAAACTGTAAACTCACAGGGACTTTATGGTGCATTCAGGGACACCTCAGGAACAAACATAAGACCAATATCAGCTGACACTCTGAGTACCTACTGTAGCTCGCAGTCTTTAGCACAGATCAGCTACATACAGCTTAGGAATGAGGCTGACAGCCCTTAAGTCGCGTCTCTTCAGTAACGTTTCATATGGAGACCCACGTCACCAAAGTGTCGGAGCATTTGGCTTCAGTTTCTGAATGATAAGTAACGTTATCAAAAGGGGCTCCCCGCAGCCTAGAAATCACAGACCACCATCATAACAGAGACGTCTGCTGAACCGGTTCAGGACGACTTATGGCGTCTCGGTGCGGTCGGGCTGAAATCCTGCAGATGCAGCACGAGCACACAGAAGAAAGATCGAGAAAGTGAAACTATTTGTTCGTTTTTTCTTTTTCAGGTCACATTTAAGCTCTAAATGCTGCTCAGACTTTCTGCACAGAACTTGTTCTGCTTCACTTTATGGTCGTCAGCCTCTGCAGGCTTTTCCTCTGCTGCCTGAAAGCAGATTACAGTACAAACTGTGTGTGTGAACTCGCCCAATGAATTCTAATAATACCATGTGTACCTCTGCTGATCCCTGCAGGGGAACGCTCGTGTTTAATTCTCTTTTCAGAGCGTCGTTCCCCCTTGGAGATCTGCAGGAAAAGAAATAAATTAGAGAAAAAACTGCTCTGAGCTGCACGACGACTGACAAAAGCTGAGGAGTTTTTCTTCTCGAGTCTTTGAGGAAATTCTGTTTCCTCTTTCCCACACCAGAGAGGAAGTCAAAGGTCAGAAGCAGCAGATCAGACAGACAGGCAGGCAGGCAGACAGACAGGCAGGCAGGCAGACAGACAGGCAGGCAGACAGGCAGACAGGCAGGCAGACAGGCATGCAGACAGGCAGGCAGGCAGACAGACAGACAGACAGGCAGACAGGCAGACAGGCAGGCAGGCAGACAGGCATGCAGACAAGCAGGCAGACAAGCAGGCAGGCAGGCAGACAGGCAGGCAGACAGGCAGGCAGACAGACACTGGGGGTACAAATGGTGTCAGGAGGTCTTGCTCCTCTTTCATCCCACATAACTACACTTTCCCCAGGGCTGAGCTCAGGCTTCTGACCCTGGAGCTCCAGATCTGCTGGTTCCCAGGATCCCAGGACCTCAGAGCTCACACACACACACACACACACACACACACACACACACACACACACACACACACACACCAGCTCTATCTCTGTATGTCCTCATTGATGTGAGAACCTGGTTTTGCACCTTCAAAGTCAGGAGTGTTAGTGTTTTGGTAAGAAAGAGTTTTCATGAACCAGGAGAGTGGTGGAAAGTTTTTGGAAGTTGTGGACATTTTGACACATCAAGACATTTTTGGACAGTGTGGATATTTCAACAACCAATTTTTAAAAAGTATGTGAGTCAGTCAGTCAGTCAGTCAAATTGTGTCAGTCTGGAAACTTGTTCAGTTGTGTTTTTGGATAAATTCCTCCTCTGAGAACAAACAAACAACTTAAAGAGAACTGAAGGTCGTGGCCATCTGCCAACAGCCACATCCACTTCCCTGAGAACCGCAGACGTAAACACCAGCCGGGCTGGTGGGGTCTTGATGGGTCGAAGGTGGTGGGGTCGGGTGGGGGAGGGGATCCATCTGCAATCAGAAAGAGAAGGAACGAGACAGGATGTTGTTGTACTTCACATTTAGACATTTAACAGTAATAACATAACAATAACAAGAGTGCCAAGTAGTTGACCAGAAATGTGACCTTGAAAATGAAGCCTATAAACTTCAGTCCGCCATCGGGAGCAGGAATCGCTGTTAGCTCCAGAATCAAGTCTTCATTCGTTATGAAACACACGACGATGTTGGTCAGGGAACATCAGCTCGATGTTTAGTGGTTCACAGTCAGTCATCTGTCGATTTGTCGAACATGGCGCTCATGGATCTTGCTGATAGCAGCGTAGAACTGAAAAGACGTCTTTCTGTTCAGAATGGACCAAATGTGGCTGAAAAGTTTCAGTGTTGTAGTTTCTGAAATGTTCAGTGATGACATTTTCACCACAGTTTCTACAGGACACAGTTTTCTTAAAAGCATGTGACAAAGATGGCGGCTTGTCTACCTCGTCCGACCTCAAACTGGCGTTAACGTTAAAGAAACTGTGCGTGATGTGTTGTTTTCTCTGCGTCAGAACTTCAGTCTCCTCGTGGACCATCAGGAGGCATTTCAGGCTGTATGACTCAGCTGCTGGAGCCTCACATCGCCGCTCCGTCAGGCCTCCGTCTGAAGTGCACTCACCTCTAATCAGCTGCTGCTGTGGTCGGTCTGCAGTCTGAACCGCTGATTACTGAAGGGCTGAGCTCCGTCACTGATGTTCACCTGGCAAAGAGAGGGAGTTAATGTGAGGAGGAGGAAGACGAAGCTGCTCTCTTCATTAAAACCTGATTTAACACCTGTGGGCTGAGGTATGAAGTGAAGCTCCGCGTTACCAGGGACCTTAAGAGACAAGACAAACCACCTGAAGCATTTCGAGCAGAAAAGTCCATAACTCCAGAGATGGCAGCTGTGTGACGACGCACGTCTAATCGTTCGCGTCATTAGTTTATCTTTACTCATGTGCTTTAATGACAGAGATTACAGTTTTATCGATTCATCACATTATGTTTGTTCAGCTAAAACTTTTATCCAAAGCCTTTAAAAAGATAAACCGTCCAGCCAATCACAGCACAACAGAGACCAAACAAGCTCTTCTGAAAGTAAGGAACATATAGAAAAATGAAAATAGTCATCAAACTGTTGAACAAAGGTCCCACCTCCCACTGGACAGATAACCAATCAAACCTTGGGGTATGAGGGGTGGGACATGTGGGGGCCAATCAGATTCCAGGGGTGACCACCTCAGGTCTCCCTACTGGAAGATTTGCAGTTTTCATACTTTGATACCTGAGTATCATTTATGCTCAACTTAAAAAAGAATTTCAATGAGGTAAAATATATTTAAGGGATTTTTTAAAATGAATGTCTTCAAAATAACAACACAGTGAAACTGAATGTTAAACCATTTATTGATTACATTATTTATTTGCTGTGACTGCTGGGTGAAGAAACTTCAAATTTGACATTTTTGAATAAACTGAATGACTAATTCAAGGAAATTCTTGTTCTTCAGCAGCAATTGATATTAAAAAATGCGTAAAATTCTCCACCCAAAACCTCAAAACTGAACCGTTGTTGTTGCCTTACCGACTGGTTTCATACATTTCTGAGTATGAAAGTAAAAACTAAAGACCCTCTGACTTCTGATCCAGTCTGTGACGGAAAGTGAACAGAAGAAACACGAGCAGACTGTAGAGAGAAGTGAGTTTCTAACTTTGGTTTATTTAACCAGCAGCAGTCTGTGTTGAGTTGAAGGTGATTTAATTCCCTCCTGTTGGTTTTTAATTCTCTCCTCTGCAGAACAAACCAAACATCTGCATATCAAAGACGTTCCTGCTGACCCGATTCTCTGATGAAGAACCGCAGCTTCAAACTGTCCTTCAGCTCAAACCTTCAAAACAACCAGACCCAACCCTCAGGAGCCTTCAGCGCTCTGCCTCATTTAGTTTGAACTCCAGAAAATCCCACAGAAGAAGAATATTTTCTGGTTTTCATTGTGGATCCTGATGGTCCTTGATGTTTGTCTTGAGGCTGTGGGTTGATTGACATCTGGTCCAGAAATATCTGCAGGACCTGAAGAATCAATCCGACCATCAGAGTGGCTTTTGGTTTTGTTGCATTAAACAACTCACAGGAAAAAAAGAGAAACGTGAAGGAAAAACACACTGAAATACAAATACATAAAAAAGGAAATGAACATTTTTTTTGGTTTCAGGACCAGTACAACTTTTCAGCGCTGAGATTTTATTTGACTACATTTTTCTCAAATTCAAATGTGTGCAGTCAGAGCAGTGAGTGTGAGCGTCACGAAGCTTGTAAACAAAAGCTCAGAGAGAAGCTTGTTGTGAAGCAGACAGAAGACCGATGTGGTCCTGACCTTTGACCCCCCTGAGGATCCAGTCCTCCCTCAGGTTTCTCCTGTGAAACTCCTCTGATTCCGTCTTCTTCTTCTGTCGGTGTTGTGTAGCTCGGCTTTCCCCTGCAGAGCGGCTCGCAGCAGTTTCCTCTGGGAGGTAAAAGTGTGCGCTCAGCCCTCGCAACACGACTTTGGGGTAAAACAGATTAACTTTGATATTCTAATGAGGCGTTTCGCCGGGATCTAAAGCAGGTCAGGATCAAAGACAAACAGCAGCGTATACCGACCAGGGTTTGGGATCCAGGAGAGGTACAACACCCCGCGCTCGTGTTGTTCGTGCAGAGTTAACTGTTGTCAGGCAGATTTCACGGCCCAGAATATATTAGGGGACAAGTTTTCCCTGACTGTAACCAGACAGTTGAAGCTGGTTGACGTGTTGCTGACATCAGCGCGGTCGATCGGGATGAGCTGCCCTCAGGCTGGTTGGTAACCGCGTGGTGGAAGGAAACATGCTAATGCTGCCCGCTTTTTGTTGCTGAGAAGATTTGAAAATGTTGAATCTGTTCAAGCAGGAGGTGTTGATTGCTCCAGGCTTTTGACCCAGTTTTTCCTTTCACAGGCTGTGAACACGACGACGTGAACCTGCTCGCTGGCAACAGGTGACTCTGACATGTCGCCTGTCGTTTGATGCCGTCTGCTCGTCACAAAAAAGGTGACTGTTCGTCCTCGTCTTAATCATGTGACCTTCGTCCTAATCATGTGACCTGCGTCATTCCAGTAACAGTATTAAGCACACAGTTAAAGCTGAGCTCCGGTCTCAGTGTGGTTTGGTTCGAGCTTCACAGGTCAGTGCTGACGTTGGGTTTCACGCGGGACCCGAACGCTGGCCTCCGGCGTCTGTTACCACCCCGACCTCCTCCAGGTGCGGACTTCCTGCGCTTTATAAAACTTCACCTGGTGGTTTCTTCTCTGTGACATTCAGACCCGACGGCGTTAAATGACACACATGAAAAACAAAAACTGTGTTGTGAACTTTGTGTGTTATTCGTACATGTATTCATAAGAAAAAGTCAAAAGACTTTTGGGGGAAACTGAGGACATGTTTTGAATATAAATTTCCTGTTTCCCTCTGATTGATGGACATCACATCTTTCTCAAACGAAAGCGATTCTTTGAAATACCAAACTACCATCCTTGGATGAACCCTGATATGATGTTTGTACCCACTGAAGGCGTGTCAGCTCAGTTCCCCTTCAGAAAACATTTTCTTTTCTATTTGCTATCATCAGATTATTGTTCTGATAATTTCCCAGTTATGGGACTAATAAAGGATTATCTTAACCTTGAAAGGTAAACCTGAGCATCACAAGGAGGCCAGAGCTGATGTTAAAGGTTATGGATGAAGGCTGCAAAGTCCCGTCACAGGAGGAAGCTGTGAAGAGCTCGTCGCTCAGGGCTGATGATCGCTGCTTTAAGTTCATATTAAGATCCTTCAAAGGGATATTTTATCTCATTATCTCTCTGGCTGAAGGTGGTTCATTGGCTGACTTCTCGTTTTTCCGGTTTAGCTTTTGATTTAAGGATCTGTTAATAAAGAAATTTATATTCTGTTTCATGCTGCCAGGTCTTTGGGAAAAGGACAGTTTGGGAGAAATGGACATTTTTATGAAAAGTAGGACACTCTTTGGAAATGAGGACATATTGAGAAAGTAATATATGGCAAAATGAGGATGATGAAATTCAGTCAAGGTCAAAGTCAAACGTTTATTTTGCAATGTGTGAACCTCTTTGGAAACAGATGAGAAAAACTTCTGAATGTTCCTGTGAACCAACACAAGCGTTTTATTTTCCACCTTCCTGCCACATCAGATCAAAATGTTTCTGAAACACGTCATCACTGAGCGAACACGTGAGGAAACCGAGTCAAAGATCAGAGACGAGTCTGTCGAGTGTCCATGGCTTCAGAGCGGATTTGTGATGTTACAAGACGTCTTCTGTCCTCTTTGTTCCTATGAGTTCATGAAGCTGATGGATTTAAAATCCAATAAGACTTCATAAAGAATTCACAAACTGTTTTTATTCTTCATCTCACATGATGAATAAAATATAAAGCTCACAGGAAATTATCCTCACCTGCCAGCATTGTTATGCAGTATGTAATCATCTGTGTGTGTGTGTGCACAGGTGTGTGTGTGTGTGTGTGTGAAAGGAACAGACAGGTAACTGACCCTTAGAGACCCACAACGGCCTGAAGGAGACAGCAAGTCGGCACAATCTGCCACATCATGAACAGTTTTTATCCAAGTGCCATAAAAGAAGTGAACTCTTGCTCAGTGTTTGGGTCTGTGCAGTACATTTCTGTCCTGTTCTGTTGTGTTCTGTCACTGTGTCTGGCCGAACATCACGATGGTCTCTGGTAAAATGTGCCTTAATTCAAAGGTAATTCAAAGTTCCAGCTCGGAGCAGATGAGCAGAAGAAGCAGCAGCTCCTGCTGAAGTCTGCCTGCCTCTCTTGTAACGTGACGGGTGTCCACTGGTCAGTCTCACGTAGAGACAGACGAAGACGGACAAACAAATCTCTGGATTCAGGAGACATTTGGACTGTGTTCCTGGGCCCAGATGTTAACAGAAACGGTGAGAAAACCTGCCGACGTGTTGGCAGAAGCTGACGGCACATAAAGTAGTTAAAGTGAGTTCAGCCTTAGCAGTAAAAGTGTGTGTGAGGGTGTGTGTGTGTGTGTGTGTGTGTGAGGATAAAAAATGTGAATACAAAGTGTGAGCTGAATGAATGTAATTTCTTCTTCCTGTGGAGTTTAACTGACAGAAGCGTTTGGATGAAAAATTCAGCTGCTTCCACTGAATCCTCCCAGAATTAATATGACACACACACTCCACACACACACCACACACACACCACACACACACACTGACAGACAGATGAAACATTACATTTCCAGGGAGGATGATTGGAGGTCAGATGCTTTGCTGCTGTGGTTACCGTCGCTCAGGTAACCACATGATTACATCCTCCCTCCCTCCTCCGTCTCCTCCTCTTCTTTATCCCTGACCTGCTGCTCTTTTTGATTTCTTTGCATCCTCCATTCTTCCTTCCTCTCCTCTCCTTCCTTTCCTCTCTCTTTCACTCTCCTCTCTCCCTCCTGCATGTTATTGTGATGACTGCATGGGGGATTCTTGGGGGACCAATCCAAGATGGTGTCTGATTAGGATCAGTTAATTAGCAGTGATTGCAGCCTCAGAGTGGCGGGTTCATTAATTATCAGCGCTGATCTACATGCTGATACGAGTGTGAATCATACAAAGTCAGATTATTTCTGCTACGTTAAAGCGGAGATCATCTGACTCACATCAATCCTCCACCTCCTCCACCTCCTGCACCTCCTCCTCCTCCCTGAGGAGGATAAACAGGCTGCAGGTCTCTTGTTTTGTAAGCCATCAAAACACACATTTTGTATATGCAGTTTTGAATGAGGAAAAGTCGAAGAAGAGGAGCCTTCTTCCTCCCTCCTGGTCTTGCTGTAAAGTGATTATTCTACTTTCTTGTTTGAACTTGACTGTGAATTTGATGCCTGGTTGTTTCCTGGACAGTGAGGCACTGATAAAAATGAGGTGGACAAAATAACAGAGACACCTGTTAGTACAAAATCCTGTCACTGAACTGCTCCATTCTATTGCTTTAGTCAATTTTTCTTTAAGCTTGGTGTACCTAATAAACTGGCAACTATTCATTCATGTCAGTCTTTACAAGGAACCTCTTCGATGTGCTGCGGTCCACAATCCAGGTCCAGGTCCAAGGCTGCACAATCTGAGGACGCTCCTGCTTTTAGATCCCGTCTTAAGGCAAATTCGTCTTATTTGTTTGCTTAAATTGATCTTCATTGTGAAACCACGTGATTAACTTAAGCTCATTCCACCTTCTGAAGGATTTATTGTTTTTATTGTCAGGTGAAATTCGGTGTTTGTGATGCGACTCTTGACTCCATGTGCTTCATACGTGTTTCACTGAGATACAAAGTCCACAACAGGAGGTTTGGGTCAAGGCTCAGGACTTTCCAGCATGACACAGTTGGATCTCAGCGGAGCGTCGGAGCAGGATGGAGAATAAATACCTCACACATGTTTTAAGCATAACAGGAAGCAAAGGCAACACACACACACAGCATAGGGAGTGTGTGTGTGTGTGTGTCTGAGTTTGTCACGCGTCGTCGTTTGTGTTGCTGAAGGGAGGCTGACAGGCGCCATGACAGGCGGCCTCCCGGCTGTCAGGACAGAGACAAAGAGCTGAGATGGATCTCAGCTTCAGAGCGGCGGTTCGGCCGCGGCCGGCGAGGGAAACGTTCCCCTCGTTGGCGGCGGAGCTGCCGAGGAGCATCAGTCACGTTAAACGGCGTCAGAAGAGGAAGAGGTGTTTATTCAATCTTTTATTTCACAGAGTCACCGTCGGTTCATTCAGGAGGAAAGTTTGCTGAGCGGGAACTGCAGAGAAAACACTGCAAGTTTAACGGTTTGCTGGGATGTTGAAGGAGTAAACCAGCAGTTTCCAAATGCTGTCGGGATTTCAAGCCAAATCTAACAATTTCTGCTGAACTGTTTAGTTCTCTGTAATCTGTGCTTTTATTCTGAAATGCTTGTTTTGACAGTTCTGGCCTCTAAGAAACATCATGACTCCTGAACCAACGGGTTCATTTGGGTTTAAAGGGTCACAAGTTAAAGAGAAACTGACTGACATTTTGTTTGATCTTTTGTATTGAAACCCAGACTTTTAATTTCCTGTGGGAAAAAATCGATGCTCTGTCACTCTTTTATTCCACATCTTTTCATGAGCTTAATGTGAGAAACAGCAGCATGTCGTCCACATAAAGGAATAGAATGTGGTTTGTGTGTGACAGGCGGACTGTTTTGCCTGCCCAGTTTTGCTGACTTGCTCTGATTTTGTAGATTTGATCTTTTCTGCTGATCTTTGCGCTGTCTGCACACGTGATCAGGAGTCTGCAGTGGGTGCTTTATTTTGAAAACTGACCTGATTCTTCGGGCTGTTCCTGCGTCTGACAGGTTGCCTGGCCAGAAACAAGGAGGAAAGCTAACGTGGATCTGAACGTTGTATCTCGTTGTTTACTTGTACACGAACAGAAATGTAAAAGTTTGTTGTTTCAGTTGATTGGAAACTAAACTAAAATTCAACCTCTTTATTCTATTTCAGGCCACTCTGGGCATCGAGCTACGAACAGAAATGCTGTGCACATCCTGATCCTTCCACTGGTTTTCTGTGTGTGTTTGAGCCCACAGGCTGATGTGTGGAATCGAACGTCCTGCGCGATTTGCAGCCCACAAGCGCCTGTCGTCCTGCTCAGGTGTGTGTGTGTGTGTGTGTGTGTGTGTGTGTGTGTGTGTGTGTGTGTGCATCATCGTCTGACTGCTCTGCTGTGTTAAACACACTCGTGCCGCGCTGTCACAGAGATAAACTCCTGCACGTCTCGCTGTCGTCCTCCGAGGCGAAGGCGACTCATTTACCAGCACTGAGACTGATGTGTTTATCGGTGCGGCGGCAGACCAGAGTGCAGTTTAATGTTTCTGTAAAATAAACCCAGCATGCATTGGGACAGCAGCCCTGACAGGTTCGCTATCAGCTGCAGCGTGAGATGGACAGCACACTCACACACACATTCACACACTCGCTCAGGTATATGACAGTAGAAGAGGCAAAAACCTGAGCAACAATGTGAGGACGAAACAGGAAGTTGGGTCTGTCAGGTTTCTCCAGGCTCACAGCACTCAGCTTCCTGTCTCTTAATGAATCTGCTCTAATCTTCCAGTTTGGGGTCTGAGAAGTTGCTCAAAGCTCTTTTTGTGTGCAGTGTTGTCTCTGCAAAAAACTCATCAGAGCCCACAAAGCAGTTTGGAGTTTAAACCCTTCAGAAAGTGGCAGAACGAGGCCAAGCAGACAGATGGAATAATTCAGCTCCAAAATAGAAAACCCATTAACGGCGAGCGTGCAGATTTGTCTGCGGTGTCCGACTCAGACCGCCTCATTGACCCCCGACCGAGTCCTCGCCTCTCTAATTGAATCGCTTCATTTCCTCTTCCTCCTCCTCCTCCTCCTTCAGTCTCATCGGACACGCTCGCCCTCAGACGCTCTTCTTCTTTTCCTCTGAATAACGCTGAGTAGCTGAAAGAGAATCCTCATATCTGCTGGGCTCGGGGATTAGGAGCCGTGCTATAAAGCTGCCGGAGGTAATTGGTTTTGGGTGGGTGGGGGAGCCTTTGGGAGGGTTTCTATGAAAAGAAAATTCCTGGTGGAGGCATGAAGTTTGTCAACTTGCTCCACTAATGGGGGTAAACACTGTCAGAATGGGTTTTAAAGACGCTTTTCAAGGAGTCTCTGCTCTACAAGATTAAGACAGAGCAGTGAGCAGCAGGGGGAGGGATCAGACTTCCTCATGGAAATGAGACCGCATGAAACTTTAATGCTGCAAATTACATTTACATTTTACATTTAAGATAGCAGACTGACTCTCTGATCCACGAGGAGCGAACGAAGAAGCTCAAACGCTTCACTGTGATAACACGCAGCGTGTTCAGCCTGTACCGGTCAGGTCCATGAGTCTGGTCTCACTCCAAGGCCTTCAAGCACCAAGTCCTTCAGGGTCTCATTGCAGGGCCAGTCTGCCTTACAGAGCTTTACAGAAACACCAAATCACTAAGACGTCCATTAGCAGAATCCCATCATCCCCTGTCGCCTCCATACGTAATGTGTGAGGACCCAAACATGAAGATCTCGTCGTCTCATCAGGGGACATTCGGGGCACCAAACACCTGAACCTCATAGGTTCAGACTCAAACCTCGATCCCACCCAGCGTCTCAGAACTGAACTTTACTTTAAGGTTCAAGCAAGCAAACCTGAGTTCCCAAAGGCTGAAACCAGCACCTGAAGCGGATCATTTCTGTATTAAATCCTAGTTCTATTGGTTGAGGTTAGGTTTGGGTTGAGGGCTGGGGAATCCATGTAGTCTCTAAAGAGTCCCTACAAAGACAGAAGACGTGTTTTTCCGTGAGTGTTGGCGCTCCAACAAAAATGTCCCAGAAATGTCAAAAAATAAACAGTCTTACAACTTTCCAAAGCGTCCCTGGCCTCCGCTGACTCTCTGGAGGCGGAGAGGCTGCGGCTGTGGGAGCTTTTCAGTGTGTGAATATAAATCAGCCTGCGAGCGCATCATTCCTCCTCCGTCAGCAGTTTGAGCTCCTGTCTCGAGGCCTCAGCCGCCCGCTCTGAGAATAAAACCCGCCATCTTTGACTGACAGCCCGGCGTAGAGCTGAATCGCCAATCCCAGCATGCTCTGCTCCTCCCTGCACGGCTGCCTCACGCTCTGCACTGTTTTATACTGGACGAATGTCCCCCACAGGTTTGAATCCCACCCGGTCCTTCGGCTCCAGACTCAGCAGCAGGAAGGTCAGGGAAAATACTGCACGCTGACCACCTCCTGAGTAAGTAAGTAAGTAAGAGACCACATTAAAAAGCCAACGCGTCCTGAACGCCGCCGTCACAACAGGCCAACGCCAGCGCAACCCAAATTTACTGAAAATTACTATTCACTGCCTTCCTGTCTGAGTGTGTGTGTGTGTGTGTGTGTGTGTGTGTGTGTGAACTGCTGGTGTTTGAAAACAGACTGGAAGTGTGAGTTTAGTTCCAGAAAAGGAAGAAAATCCTCCTTCTTCTTCTTCAGCTGTCAAAATCTGCTCAGTGTCACCGTGTGTGTGTGTGTGTGTGTGTGTGTGTGTGTGTGTGTGTGTGAGAGAGAGAGAGAGAGAGAGAGACAGTCCTAAGAAGCCAGGGAAGGTTTAGAGGCATCAGGCTGTCAGAGCTCACACACACACACACACACACACACACGCACAGCTGGTATAGCTGAACAATATGAAGAATGACAGAAAACACATCTGCTGGGAGACGAGCTTGTTTACACCTGGCCTCAGGAGTGTGTACGTGTGTGTGTGTGTGTGTTTGTGGTGTGTGTGTGTGGTGTGTGTGTGTGTGTGTGTGGTGTGTGTGTGTGTGTGTATAGTGTGTGTGTGTGTGTGTGTGTGTGGTGTGTGTGTGTATAGTGTGTGTGTGTGTGTGTGTGTGGTGTGTGTGTGTGTGTGTGTGTGTGTGTGTGTGCAGAGTTGAAGCAGACATATGGTCATGCAGATGGTGTTCAACTGTGGGGAGACAGAAAGTGTGTGAGTGTCTTTGTGTGTGTGTGTGTGTGTGTGTGTGTGTGTACATCTGGTGGAGGTTGGCAGGACCTGGAGAACAAAGACCACATGTGTGTGTGTTGCTTTTCTTGTCACTTTGTGAGGACCAGCAGCTGAATTGTGAGGATATTTTGATTACAAACAAACTTTGGATGAAGCATTCAGATCCTTTATTGAGGTAAAAGTACTAATACCACAGTGTACTGCGTGATAAGAAGTCCTGCTTGTCGCACTACATGTCCACAGTGTTCTTCTATCTTGGAACAAACATTTATGAAACATCTGAGCGTCAGATGTTCACCTCACACCTCAGGAGCCACGTGACTCACCTTCACAAACATCTTGGACTTGGACTTAATGAAAAGCTTTGGTCCGGACTGCGTTTGGTAAAACTCATCGGGATCCACGTGCGACGGAAACGACTCGGTTGTTTGTGTGGCGTGTGAGCGTGCAGGCGTTCAGTCACACGTGTGATGTCCTGCACGTGTTTTAACCTGACAGGCTGTCAGAAGTCCGGCTATCACGTCTAACTCTGCCCACGTTTCCTCCATCCCTCCGCCTGCTGCGTCTGTCCGGTTTCTGGCCCTCCTGCTCCTCCTGCTCCTCCTGCTCCTCCTGCTCCTCCTCTGTCAGCCGTCCTGAGCTGCAGGACAGAAAGCAGTCGGGATCAGAGAATAAAGACACACATAATGGAGTCGCGACCCCATCGCTGCGCTCCGTGTGAGACAGACTGAAGGGAGGTGGGCTGGACCCGGTTCAGTTCTGCATTGTGAGGATATTCTGCCCGGCTAAAGAGCTGTTTCAGCAGAATAACTTTAGTTTTACTCTCCGTTTAAAGTCAGATACAAAAATTACTTGTCCCACTCGCAGGAAGTAAAGTTTGGTTTTGGTTTTGACTCAGCGCTCACAGTTTTCTGTAATGAGAACAGATCACTCCGTTACTTTTTCTCCTCCTTTTGTCTCCTCCACCCTTTCTTCCTGCTTTCACACCTCTTTCTCCTGTTTCCATCTCCTCTAATCCTCTGCCTTTCTTTCATCCTCTTTTATCTTTCTCTTCTATCTTCTTCCTCTTTCCTCTTTTTCATCCTTCTTTTTCTCTCTTCTCACCTCCTCCTTAACTCTTCTCCTCCTCCCTCGGTTTCCTCTTCCTCCTCCTTCAATCTTTTCTTCCTCTCCTCCTGACAATCTGCTCCTCCCAGCATGCACCTCTCCCACAGATGGCTCTTCTGTCGTTCATCCCTCGCTCTGCAGGAGGAGGAGGAGAGGAAATAGACCTCTGCAGGTGAGAAAGAGGAGCAGGTTGAGGCCTGCTGTCTGAATTACCGACCTGCCGACTTTCATCATCAGCTCGTCTAAACAACATGAAGAACCGATCTGACCGCACACAAAGACCGATGGCTTCACTCGTCATCGTTGCACACCCAGAGAGTCGAGAAGTTTAACGATTAATCACGAGCTCGTTTAACTGCTGCTTCCTGCGAGGAGGATTCACAAAAAAAGAAGGAAACAAAACAACAAACTGCAACACAGTATGTTTCAAAAGTTAAAAAGGTAAAAATCAGACTGATGTTTGGAGCTTTTATTTTGAAAGGTCTGACAGTGATTTCCTTCCACAGCTGGACACTAACAAACTACAGAACATATGGCCTCCATGCTGCACTTCCTCTTTCCATCCCCCGTCCCCTCGTTCCTTCCCTCCGCACTCTGAGACGTTGACAGTCCAGATGGTTGAAGCTCATACAGCTTCATCTCTGACTCCGCCCATCCCTCGCTCCATCCATCTCTCTGACTGATGACGCTGGCTGCACAAATCGCTCCACAGAGAGAAGAAAACGTCCTCCTCAGCTGAACGAACTGAGCGTACTGCAACACAATACGATTAATACAGCAAGTTTATGTTGTGGAATTTCTGTAAAATCTTTGAAAATGTCAGTGAGCTTTTGAATGAGGTTTTCTCACTACTGGGACACGTCAGCTGTTCTCAGAGATGGTTAATGACCTCCAACATGGCCGCCCAAGGGAGCACCACACAACCTGAAGACCCTCTTCATCCCTCCCCCATTTTCTCTCATCTTCCTCCAGCTGTCACACCTTCATCCACCCACGCATCCACCCACCCATGCATGTTCATCTCTGTGTGTCTGTAATTAATGCTAACAGGATGTGCTAACAGTTCATGAAGATCTGCCAAATCCATTCATCCATCTTTACCTCCATCTTCATTTTTATGTCTTCCTCACCCATATGGCTGGGTCACCACCCCCCCCCCCCCCCCCACCCACTGCCCCCTCCGCCCCTCCGTCTGTAGTGAGGTGGGGTTTGTTAATAGTGCATATGGCCTCATCATATGCTGCCAGTGAATTCTAATGACAGGAGATTGGCAGTCGTTCCCTCGCTGGCTGCTTTTAATGAACCCCGACCTGCTGAAAGTCATCAGGAACACACACAGGAGCTACGGCCGCTTTGTGCTAACGGCCATCATAAAGCTACGCCCAACTGAAGAACGTCCAGATCGTCCGACTGAACTGTTATTTCACTCACTGGCTGCGGTGCTAAAGATGTGCAGAATCACTGGATCAATACATGACTCAGTGATTTGCCTCCAGGCCTCGACTCAGAACGGAAACGCTGCGGTTTGAAGACAGTTAAACAAACCTTTAACGACGTGAACTGTTCGAGCTGTGGATGAGTTTGTAGATGACTGCAGCTCGCAGATCCCTCGTGGCTTCAGCCTTCGCTCAGGATCCTCCTGCTTTTGGGAGTGAGACGCTCACATTGTTCATTATTTATGATGTGCCGTGTGTGTTTTTAAAAGAGCGAGCTCCCAGCAGGCTGATGAATCCCTGACAGTGCAGCTCATTGTGTTTGTATCCAGAGCAAGACTTCATCAGGAAACAGGAACTGTTAGCTAACGTTTCAAACGAGATCAGACTGCAGAGCCTGCGGCTGCACAAAGTCCACCTGACATGATGGAATTCAGAAGATCAGACGAAACAGTCAGCCACACTCGGGCCGCGTGAGGACCGAAGCGTCAGGAGTCCACGGGTGAACTGTAGCTCACCGCTGGAGACGAGAAGGTCCAGAACGAATGAAACCCCTCAGAGAGAGTGAACGCAGCTCGAACACAATCATGTCTGGGGAAGTGTGAACGTCCAAAACTGCCGTCATAAAGAGCTTAACATACCGCTCATCTTGTGTTTTTCTTTCATTCTGGCAACTCCTCCTGATAATCCACTTCCTGTCCTCACGTGTTTACGCCTCCTTGATTGATCTTTATGTCAATAAACACACACACACACACACTGCTGTCACCAGTTTGCTGGATTTAAATTCAAAGTAAATTCAGAAACACACTGACCTCCTGTAACCGGTCTGTAAAGGTCTGTTTAAATTTGAAATAATAAGAATAATAATGATAATAACAGACAGTCTGTGGCATGAAACCGTCCGTCTGTGTCATCACTACGTCCCAAATGTCCACCACACAAAGAGAAGACGTGACACACTTTAGTCCTCAGCAGTTTTCTCTCTGTTGGAGTGATTTCATTTTCCTTTTCATGCTTTCCCTCGGTGGCAGCGGACATGTTTGTCCATACGTGTCCCGGTATGCAGCGAGGAGACGACGTCCCGTGCTGCGCGCTGAGAGCTGAGTCGAGTTCTCCGGGTCCTCCGGGACCCTGACAGGTGGGACACACAGGGTAAGTGGAGCTGTTGGATGTGTTAGCATCATGATGTTAGCATTCAGAGCCACGGTGACGATAGCCGCGGCTACGTGCTGGGACCCACTGGGTCAGCTTTGTATGAATTCAACGTGACAGCAGCTTTTATTTTCTTTTGAAGTCACCACTGCTTTGACTGCCATCTCAGCTGAGGCTTATGGGTAATGTAGTGTTTACTGTCACTCACCTCGTCTGGTTTTATCACAGGATAGTTCCAGTTTCTGAGAGACTCTGGAGTTTCTGGGTTCAGTGAAACAGTTGACTGAAACACAAATGTGAAACTGTTCTATCAAACTTTTAGCTTAGCTAAACTTCTATCAACATTTTTCTCACATTGTCTCAATAGTTTTGTTATTTCTCAGCTGTAATCCACAGACTCTGTGTCTTTTAGACTCTTCTTTGTTCCCGTAGAGATGATCTAATTGTCGCAGCCGCGGCGATCAGTCGGTCTGTGGAGAACAAACTGCAGCAGTTCGACTCCTGTGATGCTCTTTTCTCTGTTCGTGTTGTGATGTGAAATGCAGGGCAGCTGATTCTTTCAGCCTAAAGGTGATAAATAAGCAAACAAATGCCTTTTCCCTCACACTGCAGGAATCCTCAACAAACATCAACTCAGAGCCTGAGCCACGGAGGCCTGTTTTTAGTTTTCCCAGCATGCACTTCTCATCGTGTCTCGCAGGAGACGTGGAGGCAGAACGAGTCGCCCGTCCGAGAGCTGCTGACAGCGAAATGACAGTCGGGACGTTCACCTTCCTGATGTTCAGGCGCTCATTACGCAGCATGTTGGCCAGAGATTGTTGTTTGTCAAAACACATGAAACTATTGATCAGTAAACGAAGCTATCAGTTCTCTCACAGCCGTTTCACGACCACACTGACTCCTCGTCAACATTTAGTGACTCGTGGAGCTCGAGACCTGGTCTCCTCACCCGACCCCCAAATCCACCTCCTGATTCTGACTTTTCTCACTCTTTGCACTCCCACACTCAGAGGAAGATCTACAGCATCAAGCTTCAGAACGAGGGCCACTAACCCTGATACCAGACTCAGGACCTGATACCAGACTCAGGCCCCTGATACCAGACTGAGGACCTGATACCAGACTCAGTCCCTGATACGAGACCTTCTCTGTTCAACTCGGTCAGTGTCAACACATTTCAAAACTTTTCCAGTCTGACACTTGGACTGACTTTAAATTGGTGTTGACGTGAACCCAAGGAACCCTTGGACTGGGTTTGGACAGTCCTTTGACAGCTTTGGATGTGAGGGGTTTTGCTGCTGCTGCCGGGACGTCTGCTGAACAGATGATACACGTGTGATTCAGGATGATGACAGCTGCATTTTTACATAAAGTCTTCCTTTACTGCTCTACAGTTAGTCGTCTCAGCACCGCCCGACTGCAGAAACCTTCATTTTTTATCTGATGAGCATATGTCTGTGCCGTGCTGGGACACTTCCAGGCTTCCATTCTGCCCAAAAGCTGCACCAGAGGAATCCTTCAGCTGCCCACGTCCTCCTCCCGTCAGATGGCTTTAAAATATATGTTGACCAGCTGCTGTTTTCCATGAGACGAGGAAGTTCAGAGCGCTGGACGAGCTCTGGTTTTTAATCCAATCAGTCATGAATGAAAAGTTCTGCGAAGGAGTTTGAAACTTTGGCAGCAGATGAGGCTGCGGAGCTGAAGAGGTGAAGTGGGGTGCACCAGGGGCTGAAACAAAGAATTAAACCACGTTAACTCTGATGCGGTGAAGTGACAGCACAAAGGCAGGGACGCCGGGGAGTCATGTTAACCTGAATGTCAATTAGCAGCATGTGTCAGAGTGACAATCAGCACTTTGATTCGAGTTTTCAAAGGATCATCAGGAAGCTAACGAGTTTAAACAAAGGTCAAACAGCTGAGGACTGAAGAGCATCAGGGACAGCGATGGAAAAGTTTGAGAGAAGCTTGACGTTAGCAGTGAGATGGACGCATGTGTATTACCTTCACATGCTGATCTGAGGAGGATGACCATGTTCACACGGGACTCTGGTCTGTCTGACCCAGCACTCGAGGCCGACCTCCACCCGTCTTGGGACTTTCTGTCTTTGTACGCCCACGTGGCGTGTTTGCAGTATTGTTACTCTGTGGCTGTAGCAGCTAACGTGAATCATGATCCTTTCCTAAACCTACTCAGCTAGTTGTTCTACCTGAACTAAACAGTGACTGCCTGACAACATTAACTCTGAGATGATGAAGGTCCTGTACACTCTGTTCTCTCTAAGCTAATCAATTAGAGTAATTTCAGTTGAGAAGCTGACTGGTGGGAACCGCAGCGCCATCAGCCACGATGTTCCACAGATATCATAAAACATCCTGTGGGCACAGACGAATGAGCCAAACCCGTCTGTCCACCTGCAGCTTTGGCAAATGACCTACTGAGCCATGTTGGTATGAGGTCGTGTTGTTCATTTGTTTTCCAGCTGTATGTGCTCATAGCAAAGAGCAGCATGAATAAAGATGTGAGACCAGCAGTTTCAGCCCGGGGGACGCGGCGCTCTGTTCGGACAGCCACCGAAGGTGTTCGTCAGGGCCGCGTGAGGATGCTGTGGGCTTTCTGGTGAGGACTCGGCTGTAGTTAAGTGTTAAGTGTGTACAGACAGACGAGAAGACTTCACTCAGGTTTCCTGTTGGGGGTTTGAATTATGAGCCGTCCGTGTTAAACCAGCGCCGGACAGAGAATGAAGTATGACTTTGTTTTCTGGGTGCTGACAAATGAAGACGGAGCGTGTTTGTATTATTCATTGTTGGGATTAATTTTTAATTTGTTTACTTCACACATCGGCCTCTCTGGACCAATCACAGTCAGACAGTGAGAGACAGATAATTATCACCAGTGTTTGGAAGTAAAACTCATTTTCAGATGATGAAGCAGTGAGTCACAGGTCTGAATGTGTGTCTGAAACAGGTTCGTCTTGTCCACGTGATGCTTCGTGATAATCCAAGATTTAACGTCCCGGGAAACAAACTTTATGATCTGACCTCGAACGGCCTGCAGCTCGCTCAAACTCACCGTCCTCCAGCCGCAAAACTCTCTTTTTCTTTTGTTAAGAAGCATGAAGCAAGACATCTTCATCTCGTGGACCTGCTGACCAGACGTGTGGACGAGAGCGCAAAGTCGTGGATGTGGTTTTGTCTGTTTTTATGTATCTTGCACATTTTTGCTAACCTCAGATTTGTGACGTTTGTACAATACGCATCATGTTCAGGTTAGACGTACATGAGCTGACTGTCTGAGTGGATCTGCAGCAGGATGGTGGCTGAGCCTAACCCTAACCCACGGTGAGGTTCTCCAACATTTTCCTGCTGTGCTTGTGGTGACATCATAGCTGTTCTGACCCTCAACAAGTGGTTTTAGTGCCTAAACTTGACCCAAATGTGAAACCAGACACATAAAAAACAAGTTTAACATGAAGTTTAACGTTCTCGAGGTCAGCAAGAAGCATCCAGAAGTAAAATTATTTAAGTATTATTGGTAAAAATCTAAGTGTCTTTCTGTCAGGGTTTTACTGCCATGCAGAATACTGTGCTGTACAGTTTACTCACACAAAGGAACATTTAGTGTTTCAGTTCCACGCTGATCACAGGACAGGACACATATGAACATCTGAGACGTCTCAGATAGGTGGAGTCAAAGTACAAGTCGAGTAATACTCAAGGGAAGTACCAGTACTTTGAATTTGTACTGACGCCCGCTTGTTTCATGTCTGCAGCACAGTTTTGTTTCCCGCAGCAGCTCATTCAGTTACCAGCTAAAAACTTTTCCAGCATTCGACCAGTTTGAAGTGAAAGATGGCGGATGCTGTAGACGTGATTTCTCGCTGTGGCTGTTAGACTACGACTAAAACCAGAAAATGAGATCACTTCAGTCTCCCACACACACACACACACATACACTCCCATCCCGTAATGAGTGATAAAACACAGTCGCTCTTCCTGTTGTATTCTCGAATGGTTGCAGACAACAGGGTCAGGGCCGACACCACATGAATATCAACACTGTGATGGAGCTGAGAGAGCAGCGCGAGTTATTTTTACTCACAGAGAGGCGGAAGCGAAGCTGAGTGAGGCGAGCCCTCGTTTCCTTTACATTTTAAATGTGAGCAGCAGCAGCAGAGTGAGGAGCAGGATCAGCTCGCTGCTCAAACTGTGAACAAAATATTCCAGAGACTTGAAGCGCTGAGATTTCCATCTGCTGGTTCCTGAGCTGGCTGTGAGCTTCACAGCAGTTTGAAGTGGATGGATGGGAGGAGAATAGAGACATCTGTAGAAAGCTGAGTGTCCTCATCAGCTCCAAACGCTGCAGGAACCAAACTTACAACTGATCTGTTTCTGATTTCAGTCCAACCAAACTGCTCATTGTGTTCATAAGCATGAAGGCAGCTGATACAGAGACGAGACGCGACCTGAACACGGTCTGATTAACACACTGAGCTGTGATCCTGGTCTGTACAGAACCGGGCCTGCTGTCTCTCTGTTTACAGTCCCTGTGCTAAGCTAAGTTGTAGCTTCATGTTGGATGGACAGATGTTAACGTGGGCTAATTATACATATTAAGGTCTTTGTTATTAGTGATAAGCATCTTAAAAGGTCTCATAAGGGCCGTGTTAGGCAGGCAACACAAGGTGTCAAAGTGTTACCAAAAGGGTAATCAATCAGCTCCAACGTCTGACTGCGAGCTGCATGACCTGGACCGAACACGTGAACTCGTGGGACTTACAGCTTCACGTTTCGGCTCAGTCAGGTCAGGAACTCGTGTGCAGTGTTTCAGGAGGCTGAAGCAGTTGTGTTGATTTCATTAGGTTTATGATGCTATGATGCCTGATGCTTGAAGGGCAGCTGGAGCCACGTTAGGACTCTGTGAGACACGTGAGACATGTGAGACAGCTTCCTGTACGTGTCAGAGGTGTTCGTCCAACCCCAGGTTTGACTGATCCACTCAGTAACGTCGGGTAAGGTCTCACACTCGTCCTTCTGGTTTGAGAATGGATACTCAGAGCCTGCAGGTTAGTTCACTTCCTGTGTGAAGGGATCTGCTGCCTGTAATCAGTTCTGTGAGGGATCCAGTGTCACTGAACACAAAAGGAAGAGAATCTTAACTGCCATCAGATGTGAGACAACAAAACACCCACAGAAAATCTCTCATTTGTCTCAATCCTTCATTTTAAACATATTACACGTAAACAAACAACAAAACGCTGTCTTCTTCTCCTGTAGTCGTTTCTCTCACTCCTCCAACTAATGAGGAAGGTAATTGAAGCTTTGTATTGTCTGTCTGCCGCTCCACAACAAATAGCTCAGTAATTAGATTTCTGTGTTTGTGTTATGAGACCAGAAACTCCATTTGGCTCTAATGTTTCTGCAGAACCTGCTGATGGATCTGTCTGCCTGTCTGTCTGCCTGTCTGTCAGTCAGTGTGTCTGTCTGTCTGTCTGTCAGTGAGTCTGTCAGTCAGTGAGTCTGTCTGTCTGTCTGTCAGTGAGTCTGTCGGTCAGTGAGTCTGCCTGCCTGTCTGCCTGTCTGTCAGTCAGTGTGTCTGTCTGTCTGTCTGTCTGTCTGTCAGTGAGTCTGTCAGTCAGTGAGTCTGCCTGCCTGTCTGCCTGCCTGCCTGCCTGCCTGTCTGCCTGTCTGTGTGCCTGCCTGCCTGCCTGCCTGCCTGTGTGCCTGCCTGTCTGCCTGCCCGTCTGTCAGTCAGTGGTCTGTCAGTCAGTCTGTCAGTCAGTGAGTCTGCCTGTCTGCCTTCCTGTCTGCCTTCCTGCCTGCCTGCCTGCCTGCCTGCCTGCCTGTCCGCCTGTCTGTGTGCCTGCCTGCCTGCCTGCCTGCCTGCCTGTCTGCCTGCCTGCCTGCCTGCCTGTCTGCCTGCCTGCCTGCCTGTCTGTCAGTCAGTGAGTCTGCCTGCCTGCCTGCCTGCCTGCCTGCCTGCCCGTCTGTCAGTCAGTGGTCTGTCAGTCAGTCTGTCAGTCAGTGAGTCTGCCTGCCTGCCTGCCTGCCTGTCTGCCTGTCTGCCTGTCTGTGTGCCTGCCTGCCTGCCTGTCTGCCTGCCTGCCTGCCTGCCTGCCTGCCTGTCTGCCTGCCTGTCTGTCTGGTGCTTTGGTTTGTTGTGGTGTTGCTGCAGCTTGTGTTCCTGCTCTGCTTTGTGTTGGTGTGCTGCTGTGGTTTGATGTGTGGTGAGGAGAGTCTGAAAGCAAAGCTCTCAGCTGATTGGTGCTCTGAGCCTCACCTGCGGTCACAAAGCAACGAGGTGGAAGGCGCTTGTGGGTGGAATTAACTTGATGAGCGTCATGGGCGGGACGAGGATCTCAAACCTTCGGGGTCAAGGGGCTCAGAGTCGACTAAGAGAGTGTCGGTCGGCGTCTGACTGGGAGCCTCCTGGACTGGAGGTCCTGGGACACCATCAGACCAGTGCGCCTCTGATTTCAGGGTAAAACAGTGAGAGGAGGTTGCTTTAATGGAGCTACGATCGTCCTGTCCGAGCAGAGGACAGCGTGAACCAGCCTGTAACACAACGCCAGTGAAGTTCTGAGCGGCGAAGTCGTTCATCGATCGATCAGATCGGCTGAGACCAAACGCCAAAATAGCGTCCATGAATTTCACTTTGTTTGTCTCGTGTCCCTTCCAGAGGACGCAGAGGGAAACCCTGCGCCATCGATCGGACATGTGAGCGTCCCAGCAGGCTTAAAGGGATAGTCCACTGAATGCAGCCGCCGTGTAATTCAAGCCGGCAGTCTGACCTCCAGGAAGGACGAAGGACACTCGCTGTCTCCTCACACTTCTCTTCTAGAAGCACAACAGTCCATGTCCAGAAGTATGTGGACGCCTGAACACTGAGCACGTGTGCGACTGGGTCACGTCTGCTGCAGGGATGTGATCATGTCATCGTGCGGGGGAGGGGATGGTTTTTGTGTCTGACACTGTGTCCCAGCATGAGACAGGGCCAGCTGCAAAACCAGTTTGATTCCTCGCTTCCTGACCAGCTGTGAGCAACGCTGCCCAGCGAGACGCGCTGGGCAGAACTTCTGCCGGTTTGTTCCGGTCGCTCGGCTTGGAAGTGCCGCAGGGATGAGGAACAGCTGATTGATGAAGACGAAAAGAGAGAAAACACAGCATCGCGAGCTGCCTGCTTACTGTAGGCTGTGTGTGGACCATGACGATGAAGGGAGGGAGGCAGACAGAGGAAAAGAAAGACGGATGAGCTGTCTTACAGACAACAGGAGGACGGAAAGAGGGACAGGGATGGAGCGAAGGACGATATGGAAGAAATGGAGTGAAAAGAGAGACGTGCTGCTTTTACAGCCTGCTGTAAATCTCTCCATTAAGTCGCCCTTTACTGCCTCCTCATATTTATAGGAGTCAGCGAGGGGGAGGACTGGGGGAGGACTAGGGGAGGAGGGGAGGATACAGAAAAGAGAGACAGTGATGAGCAATAAATATTGAATTACTCAGTTATTCAGTATTTGTTTTCTTAATGTCTGCTTTAATGAACTGATTTACTGTGTTGCTCAGTGACAGCAGATGGAAACCTAAATTAACGCTGGCTTTATGAGTGAACATGAACACATCACGTCATTACTGCAGAGCAAACCTGCGTTCATTCGTTTTCTGTCCTGCTCCCAGCGTCCCGCTGCTGCTTCCTGTCTCTGAGGGACCATTTACCGTCAACCTCGTGTTACATGTCAGAGTCCAGAACCGCCGTCCACACGTCTCCACGCAGCCAAGCGTTTCAGTACAACAGTGCAGAGGTTAGCCTAGCGTAGCATCAGAAGACAGTTTGTCCTCCTCCGTCCTCCTGTCCCCTGGGTGAAGCCTGCCAATCTGACTGTGTCTCATCATGTCTGGATTTCATGACTTCACCCGTCAAAACTTTTGTCAAATTCTCACCTTTATGTCCTCTCAGTGGCCCCGATACTCACATTACTGTAATCTGATTACATGCTGTCTGTCTGTTTCTGTTAGCATCAGCCCCATGTTAGCCTCCTCCCCCACCAGTCCAGTCCTTCATCGCTTTCCTTTCCTTTCCTTTCATTTCCTTTCCTTTCCTTTCCTCCTGTTTTCTTCCACATTTTCCTTCCCTTCTGGGTTTTGTTTCTTTGTATTAAACTGCTAGTTAATGCTGGTACTGGGTCACTGGGCAGAAATTTAAAAAGGTAAATAAAGAAATGGAGGGACGAAGGGACAGACAGGTGGACAGACATCGACGAGCTGTAATTGGTTTGTCGCCTCGTCAAGTAGCTGCTTGACACTTGGTGTAATGGACAGAGACATTCAATTTAGCCGAAACACAAGCTGAATGTCAATTAACTGCAGCACCGAGAGGAGGAAGGGATGGAGGAGAGAAGGACGAGTGCAGGGAGAGAAAAGATGTGGAGGAAGGAAGGAAGAGAGGAGGAGGAGAAGGAAAAGAGATGCTGGAGAGGAAAAGTGGACACTCATGAAGAAAGGGACACAGGGAGGGTGGAGGGCGTCAGAGGATGTGACGGAGAATGAGATTTTAGGGAAAGATAGGAGGAATAAAAAGAAAACAAGAGTGAAAGGAAGATGGGGGCAGTGAGGAGGGGAGGAGGAGGAGAAGGAAGAGTCGAATCAAATCTTAAACTACATCTAATCTAAACAACCAACCTCAGGATCCTCACATGTGATCGACTCCACCTGCTCCAAACGCAGCCTCTCGGCCCTCTGCTTCATCTGCAGGCCACACCTGAACCTCCACACTTTGCCCTGAAACAGCCAGCCAGGCAGACTGATGAACACCTCGACCCGCACCGCGTTCGGGCCGTGAGGGCCCGACGGGTGGCTGCTGTCACCGACTTCCTGTGAGACGCCCTCAGAGAGCGGGAGGGAAAGAAAAACAATAACAGAGACAGACGGAGAATAAAATGAAGGCAGAGCAATAAAAGAGGAGAAGATTTCACAGACTGATAACAGGAGGACAAAAGCCATCAGCCAGAGTTAGGACTCAGTTTACATGAGAGACATGCAGTCGAAGCCTTATAAAGCAGATGTGTGAATGTTCCGACTGAACCAGCATTTGTCAGGTGGAGACTGGAAACACGCAGATCGGTGGATCTTAAACCACTGACTGTCCCGACTATTAACAACTCTTTTATCATCAGCAGCTTTATTTTGGCATCTGTTGAACTGTGGAGACATTTTGTAATACCACAGACATCACAGCTTTCGCTCGTTGTTTTGCTCGTTGTTGATGAATGGCTAGAAATCCTCTTCCTGTTTGGTTGGGCGACGAGCTTCCTTTGTGCTGTGCGGACAGACAGGATCACAAAGCGAGAGCCGCACGTTTTTTATGGACGTTAACCAAGGGGTTGTTTCCTAAAGGTAACCTCAGACCAGAGTGTGGAGTCTGGTCCTGCACCCTGTAGCTCAGCATCCACCCAGACCTCCACCCTGTGACTCCGGTCCGATTCATTCGGTCCGATAAACGTTGCCTCGGAACAGCGATTATGCTTCCCTTATAAACATATTTACTGTATAGAAACTTAATTTCTCTGAGTCTGGGTCAAATGAACGCAGTAAAATCTGTTTTATGATCAGAATAAATATTCTGGAGCTGAGAGAAACGTTTTGCATTGACTTCATTGGCTTTTTATGGAGCTCATCAGAAAACGCGAGCGTGTATTTATTTTTTTATGGAGGTGACATCGACCCCCGAATAACGACGAGTAATGAAAGTTATTACAAACTGCGCCTCAGCGATAGTAACCCGAGCCCTCGGCTGACAGAGTGAGGAATATCGCACGCAGGAGATACTGCTGAGAAATGTGCTAATGGTCTAATTTTTTATGGAGTATTCTTAATCGTCCTTCACCAACAAAGCTGACATTGCTCTGTCTTTTTTCCTCTCTGTCCTCCTGAGCCCTGACTTCGCTCTTCAATCTTTCATGTCCTTAATAATATCTCTTTTTCATCTGTCTTTTATATTTGATGGAGGGTGAAAAGGCAGCAGCAGCGACTGTGAATGAGGAGCACATTTTCAATCTTCTCGGGTTGACTTTGAAGCGATCTTTAGCCTTTTGAAAAGGAGGCAAAGAGAAACTGAAAGCTGCGTATTTTAACGAAAAATCTGGTGTCAGAGGAAGAGAAGAGGAGGAGGCATCAGATTTATTTTATTTGTATGATGAAACCTGGAAAGACGGGATGTAAAATTAGAGATGAAATATGTCATGAGCTTTTTGCTCTGATGTTTCACCGGTAAACAAAAGCAGAAGTGTGGAATCACAACTGCTCAGCTGCTGAGCTGAGGGAACCACAATAAGTAAAGATTCCCCGCCGAGCTTCCTGCCAGCTCACGTTACTGAACTGCAGGTGGCGCTAACATGGTGAGATCATCTGCAATGTTCCCACAAGGGCAGTGAAGAAGAAACCACCCTGGATTTAGATAAAGCCGTCTGAGCCCTTGAACACTTGAACAAACATCAGCATGATAAAAGCTACCTGCAATGACAGAAAACTTGTTTGGGAAAAATTTATTTGATGTGTTCTTTGAGTTTTTAGCTTGGCCCACCTGCCAACACGAAGGGGGAGGGGCTTATGAGCTGTACTGCAGCCACCCACCAGGGGGCGTCCAGACGTTTGGGCTTCACTTTGGGGGAGCTCACATGTGGTCCGTCTTTATGTGCAGTCGATCTCTGCACTCCTGGACAGGCTCCATCCAGGTGAACAGAAGACCTGAACGTAGCCTGAGACTGAGCTTTGTGTGGTCAAACAGTGATGGACAGATGTCCAAAAAGATTACTGAGTGGAAGATGTCTTTGAATAAGAGAGGACAAACTGTCCTGAAGCTCTAAAACCGAAAGTGGTCCTCACAAAGATGGAAAGACAGACACTCTGCTGACAAGATGGTTTTTTTTTCTGTGCTTTCATACATTCAGCATCTCAGCAACACACACACACAGATGTGTGCGTGTGTGTGTGTGTGTTCGTTATGTGGTAGCATGTTTCTCTGTGTGTGTTCATGCATTATTAATGGTTTCAAAGTGTTGATTCTTCATACATCTGGGGGCCTTATGCACCCACACACACACACACACACACACACACCCACACACACACACACACACACACACACACACAGAGCATGTGTTCTGATTGGCTGCAGGTCCAAAGACCTGCTGCACTCTGAATGTTCTGAATGTACTTGACACCAAAAGGCACAAACTCTGTGGAGGAGCTCAGATTTCCTCTGCAGCGTCCACATTAAGACAGAAATGAAAGTTTATTTGTCACGATTCTCCACGAGCAGCTCTTTGTTTACGTCCTCTGAGCTCTTCTCGCATCATTACATTTCAGCACACACTCACAGCTGTTTGTCTCTGCTTCGTCCACGTCCTTCAGTTCAGCTTCCACAGATTAAAATCTGCACCTCCTGCAGGTTCCCACACAGAAAACTTGTTCATTTTTATCTGCACAAGTAATTGGCTTTAGGGTGTCGACAAAATGCCGCATGATGCTGCATATTTTTTCTTCCTGTCTATTTAAATGTAAATGAGATATATGGGAAAACAAAAGAACGAACAAATTAATAAAAAAAGCAGCTCGATCGTCGTCATCTGGTTTAAACTAAAGAAACAAAAGAGAAGGAATCCTGCTTGTGGTAAAAAACTGGACTCTGAGTCGTCCAATCACAACGCGTGAGCTCCGTCAGGTTTGGCCCACCGGTCAGCTGAATGAGCCTGCTCTCACCACAGCCTGTCCAACCCGCCTTCGTCCAGAGATGGAGCCGACTGTGATGCCGTGAGGCTTCAGAACGGCAGCCCGTGAAGCAGTGGGCTCCTTCCTGTCTTCATCGCTTGTCGTCTCACTGGCTGACGAGTCCAGGAGCCTTTGACAAGTGAGACAAGCTGAAGAGTCAGCGATGTGACGTTCAAACACAAACTGAACTGGATTAAACAGCATGGTGATGATGATGAAGAGATTGTTTCTCTGATGTTTGGTTCTGGAGACGTCACTGCTCCACACCACGTGACAGTCAGGTCGCAAAAGGAAAACCTTCACGGGTCAACAAGTCTCAGGTCAAGTCGAGTCCCAAGTCCCTGGTTTCACCTCGACTTGACGAGTCTCAAGTCCGCAGCCCAGAGAAGAGCAGCAGTAACTTTCTAAAATGGTACGATGAAGCTGACGGTCACAGAGCTTCACTCTCCTGACGGGCCACCATCAAACAATCCAGAGCAGACGAGCCACAAAGTGAATGCAGGATGACCCGGTGGGGTGAAGGCCTCCCAGCATGCACTGCTGCGCCACACGAAGAGTCCGCTGGGTGTCCATATTGGATCCGAGCAGCAGACTCAATTTAACATCCAGCTGATGGACAGTGAAGAGAGCCCAGTGGAGGTTCAGTCTCACATCCAGCTCTTCTTCCTCCTTTCTTCATCGTGGATCTTCTCATCGGCCAATTAAAAAACCGAACCACAATCATGTGACTGTGAAGCACATCGGTTATCGTCATCGAGTATGGATCTGAAAACATGCTCGGATGCATTTGCTTTTATTTTTCTTTCCAACACGTCTGTTCTGGTCTGAAACGTTGCTGTGCGCCATCTAGTGGCACGGAACATCGTGTGTTCACATCCCTTTTCCTGGCGGGTTGGCGGAGGGAATCGGCAGCTCCTCTTCTCATGTTCTGAGTTTAATGAGATCTAACAGCAGGAGAAGATCTGAGGAGAAACTTCTCGCTTTAATCAGACCTTCGTCACAGTCGACGGAGCACAATTGATTTTATCAGCACTTACTTGAGCGGTGAAACGAGTCCCCGAGTGTTCGGCGGGAGGGAAAACCTGCCTGGTCAACACTCGGGCGTCTCTGACACTCATCCTGCTTGTTAAATGGAGATTTGTGAACACAAAATTAATCAGCACTGACCAGAGTCCTTTTCAAATCTGGACAAATTGCCTGCAGTGTGAGCAGCTTAACATGACACACACGCATTTGTGTGTGTGAGAGACATCCTGGAGAGGGAACAAGCAGGGAGGAGTGTGTATTAACATGATTATGGTAATAAAAGGACGCCGTGATGCTCATGCAAACTGATTCTGAGCCTGTTTGTGCCTGCAATTGTGTGTGTGTGTGTGTGTGTGTGTTGTCCAGTCCCTCACAGTGAAGAGTGTAATTAAGTGGGCTGTAAACAGGGTCACATCCCTCCACCTCCTCCCCCTTCTGCTTGTACAGGTGAGGCTGAATCCACCTGTTGGTGAGATGTTCAGGTTCACTCTGTCACAGCTACATTTCTATCTGAAGACATCATTTTTCCTACAAGCACTTGAGAAATGTGTTTCTGCATGAAATACTAAACTGAGTCGAAACCGGATTTCAGAATAAGAGCGTCTCAGGTTGAAGTGCAGTTTGACTTCCTGCAGTGGAGACAAGATGCGACCATTAAACTCATCTGAAGACACAACAATCACCAGCCGACTGCAGTGAAAATCCCTTCAGCTTTCAGTTTTCACAAACATTAAAACAATAAAACATTAACTGAAGCTAAACCAGACAGGAAGTAAAACAGGAGGCGCAGAGCAGCGTGAGAACGTGACCCTGATGAGACTGTCTGAGTCCATGTGGGTCCCTCTTACCTGGTCTCACCTACCAGCAGCCTGTCATTCAGTTTCATGTTGTTGTCACCGGATTTGGATCTTCTCAGGAAGACCAGGAAGAGGCAGAAGTTTCCAGTTTCTTCCCATCATTCCACCAAACGACGGAGGAAAACCCGCAGTAAGTGAAGCTAATGGAGTCGTGTGAGGAGGAAAGCGATGAGTCTGCTGTGTGTGCGCGGATCACACACTCATAATGAACTTTGGAGCAGGTCTACAGGAGAGCAGCAAGAACTTCTTCAGTTCAAATTAATCATCTGAACAGCCATGGAGCTCTCTGGGTTCAGGACTCCATCGTCTATGGACTGACGTGGACCCGCGGCTCTCAGGTGGACCGATGAGGTGTGTTAGAGAGCGTGCTGATTGGTCACAAGAATCCGACGGCCATGAAGACGGACGGAGGTGACATTTTATAAACTGGCTTTCTGATGAATCGCTCCTGAACTCAGAAGTCATTTCTGTGATTTATATCCTCGTTCATCCATCCATCTTTCTGCCTGCCCGAGTGCTCCTCCATGCAGTCGTTCATCTGTCCATCCATTGATCTTCTGGCCTGTTCATCCATCTATCGATCCACACTTTGATCACTTCATCACTCTCTCGGTTCTGTCTCGTCTTCTGGTCCCGTTTATCTCCATCTCCCCCTCATTTACATTGTCTTCTGTCAAGCTCTTCCCATTTCCTCTAACTGCGTTTCATCCCTGGGTTTCAGAGATCCACTCGTTCTTCATTTCTCTTCTGCCTCACTTTTACGTTCAGCTTTCTTAATTTCTATCCTGCTGAGTCCCTGTTTCCAAGTGAACTTGGCTCACGTTTCTTTTCCATTTTCTATTCACAGATCGTGGTCTCTGTTATTTTATATTTCCAAGCTCTTAGTCTTCATGTCCTTTTGTTCCTGTGTCTTCTTTGTTTTCTGTCTTTAGCCCAAATTGATTTTTAAATAGAGGTTTTAGCTTTTTCACTGCATCTCATGTTCATGTTGCTCACTTCTTTCACCCCTCTGTCATCCTTTTGCTTAATGCCTCCTCTGTTCATCCCTCCGTCCCTCCGTCCCTCCGTCCCTCCGTCCATCCCTGGAGTGCAGCTCAAAGCTTAAAGACTCAAATCGTCCTCTGAGCCAGCGTTAAAGTGGAGCTTAACTCTGAGATCTGCAGGCTCTGTGCGACTGCAGCTAATGAATGAATCATTTATTCTGTTTAAAAGAGTTCAAATGTGCTTCATAACTAATTGGATGAAAGGAGAGAAACAAACGACTGATAAAAACAACAAAAACAAATCACCTTCGCACTCAGTTTGTTAGATTAATTGTTGCATCATGAAGTGCAGCTCAAACAACAGAAGCAAACAGCATCCTGATGATTCCTGCGTTCTGCTCGCTGTGCTCGATGGGCCGGAGATCAGAACTGATTCGGCTTCATGTTGCTTTCAGACTCCGACTTCATTCTTTCCATTTCCTGTCTGTGCAGTTTGACTTGTTGCTTCTGTCTCAGCGGTTCTCCTGTAACATCCACACAAACTGGAAACGCGATGAAGACGAAAACTTCCCGTTCGTCGGTTTGAATGGAGATGAAAGCCTCTCTGAGTCAGAACAGGCAGGACAGGAAGTGATGTGCGTCTGGACTTTACTGGTTGCTGCTGGTCGTCCTGGGAAAGCCTGTCGGATGATTCAGAAAAACTTCAGACGAGATGGAATCACACGAGTTAAAGTGTGATGGGAGGAGCAGCTGAGGTGGAGCAGGAGATGAAGGATAAGAGGAAGGATAAGAGGAAGAGAGAAGACCAACGGACGGGGGGGCCAAGATGAGACCAGGAGGACACAGGGAGGGGACAGACGGAGACGCAGAAAGGACATTTGTGCTAATTGAAGGAGGAGTAAATATTTGGAAAACGAGGTGCCGCTAAGTCTTTGGCTCCGGGCGGTTTAGCGACGTCTTAAAGCCGTTAAGTTGTTTCGCCAGCCCCCCACCCCCGGAGCGAACCTGACGGCAGCGAGGATCCATTAGGCTGTGATGACAGGCTGAAGACTCCCTGAAATGACAGCTGGACTCACGCGGATTAGTTGAACTAATACTGTGTCAGATGTGTGTCTGAACTGTGCAGCTATCTGTCCCCCAAAACTGTCTCCTTCTTAGTCCATATACTCCAGATTAGGCTCCAACAGCCCCGACAGGACTTGGCCTTAAATACAGCTTAACAAAGTGCCGTCAGACCGGGACTGGAGTCCTCGTCATCAGTGTTTTACTTTAAAACTTTGTGATTCTTCAGTTTTATTATCAAGCTGCTGTGCTGAAGCTGGAAGGACGTGAAGTCTGTTGCTGGAACACGTCTGTCCCGCAGACATGACAGAGGATGTTAGTGGTCAGACGGGACTTTAACAGGTGAATGAGCTCACGGTTTCTGCAGCGTCTCCTCGTCACACTCTGAGGGACTGACCTCTCGCTGATCTCTGCTACAGTCCTTCAGCTCCCTCAGTCCCTTCATTACTTTAGTCTCTGAGACTTCTGGGAAAAACTCAGCATCGCAGCGACCCAGCGAGGCCCTCAGGCTCAGTGCAGAAATGTGAGCAGGACCTGAAGTGTCCCTCCAAGGGACGACGAGCTTTCACCTCACGATAACTCTGGAGGATCTGCAGTGTTTGGGCTGCAGTCTGACAGCCAGAGGTTCCTGCATGTCCCCTGTGGTGTAACATGCAGGCCTTTGGATGCTGATGTTGAAGCAGCTCATCAGCTGCTGGATGTGGACATCAGACTGGATGTGGACCGTCATCAGACTGGATGTGGACATCAGACTGGATGTGGACCGTCATCAGACTGGATGTGGACATCAGACTGGATGTGGACATCAGACTGGATGTGGACCGTCATCAGACTGGATGTGGACATCAGACTGGATGTGGACCGTCATCAGACTGGATGTGGACATCAGACTGGATGTGGACTGTCATCAGACTGGATGTGGACGATGAAGATGTCCCTCAGCAGGATTTTGGCGAATCTGAATTAAAACATTAACAAAATGACAGATCGAGGTGACGGTAGTCCAGCAGTTCTCGTATTCTGCGGGGAACAGTTTTCGTTGGTGTGCAGACAGACACACTGACTTGCTGCTGCCCCCCGTCCACAGCACCACCAGGTCCTCCTGGACCTCACGCAGTCTCTGATCTGCTGGGAATCTGCCCCGTCGCCCTCCGGTGCGGAGCGACCATCCTGACTGTCGTTCCTGCTGGTGATAACTCACAGAGTCAACAATGTGCTGAGTCATGATGAAGCTTCTGACCCTGGGAGCAGAACGAGCGAGTCAGCAGATTTAAAGTGACAGGAGGAAGAGAGACGAGGTGTTGCTGTGTGGATTTGTGTGTTTGTCTGTGAAGTTTAACAGAAATCGTTCTGTTACTCCACACAGGCCTCCTCTGGCTGGCTAACTGAGCTAACAGAGCTAACTGAGCTAACTGAGCTACGTTAAAGGAAGACTCCATCATCATCAGTGACACGTAAAGAAAATAGTTCCTGTGTGAAGCGGCTCACAACAAGGAGCACCCGGGTCAGCATTTCTGCTCAGAGACGGTGCTGCTGGCAGACGTCTCGACAGCCGATAAAGTCTGCAGCTCCCACCTGAACGACCAGACGGGAGGAGGAGGAAACGTGCAGTCTTGATTTAGGGGTGAAATGTCCCTTTAATCAGAGGTGTGTTAGTCCACAGAGGTCTCAGTGAAAACTAAATATGGTGGCACATTAATCACATAATAATGTTTTTACTCGTCATTTTATTTTCTTTACTGGATGATTGTTTCTTCTTTTTCTAAGTGTTTTGTTTACAGCCTCAGTCCCACTGAACATCTGATCAATAACTGATGATCACTGATCAATAACTGATGATCACTGGAGCT